>NW_025533709.1:175000-207500 GCF_020615455.1 Coregonus clupeaformis
AGAGGGGTGAGGAGGGAGGAGAGGGGTGAGGAGGGGAGGCGGGGTGAGGAGGGGTGAGGAGGGGAGGCGGGGTGAGGAGGGGAAGAGGGGTGAGGAGGGGAAGAGGGGTGAGGAGGGGAGGAGAGGTGAAGAGGGGAGGAGGGGGTGAGAGGGGAGGAGGGTGAGGAGGGGAGGAGAGGTGAGGAGGGGAGGAGGGGAGGCGGGGTGAGGAGGGGAGGAGGGGTGAGGAGGGGAAGAGGGGTGAGGAGGGGAGGAGGGGTGAGGAGGGGAGGAGGGGAGGTAGGGGTGAGGAGGGGAGGCGGGTTGAGGAAGGGAGGAGGGGTGAGGAGGGGGGAGGAGGGGAGGAGGGGTGAGGAGGGGAGGAGGGTGATTGATGGGGATGTGCTGAACTAATAGGGACCCTTGGCTTGTGAGACACGCGGAGTAGCGTCTCTCCCTCTCTCAATTCAATTCAAAGGACTTTATTGTCATGGGAAACATATTTCTCCCTCTCTCTCTCTCTCTGTCTCGGTCTCTGTCTCCCTAGGGAGCCTGAGATGTGGAGGCTTTCATGTGACTACTGGAGAGAAGAGAGGTGAGGGATGAGAAGAGAGGGAAGAACAGGAGCAGAGAAGAGAGGAGAGAGAGAGATGTCTGGTAATTACCCAATGTGCTACTAACAGGGAAGGAAGGAGAGGAAGATGTCAAGGAGGAGAGTAGAGGAGGAGGTTGGGCGGGTCACAGAGGTTAAGATGTGAAACCGCCTCCTCAAAGTGTGAGCAGGAGGGCTGACAGGCAGACAATAACTATTTGGGATGATGTTCTTCCCCTCTACTACTAGAAGGGGTAGAGAGAGAGTTGAAATAGAGCTACAGGTATAAAATCACAATGTGATATATTAAGGGTTCTGATAACATCAAAGGTTCTGATAACATTAATGGTTTTGATAACATCAAGGGTTCTGATAACATCAATGGTTCTGATAACATCAATGGTTCTGATAACATCAATGGTTCTGATAACATTAATGGTTCAGATAACATCAATGGTTCTGATAACATTAATGGTTCTGATAACATCAATGATTCTGATAACATCAATGGTTCTGATAACATCAATGGTTCTGATAACATCAATGATTCTGATAACATTAATGGTTCTGATAGCATCAATGGTTCTGATAACATCTACAGCCACTGTAAAACACTAGCTAGGTCTCTAGGGCATAGATGTGTGTGAATTAAAAGCTAACCACGTCTTCTTGAGAGCACTGGATTTATTTACCACTTTAGAACGTTTTTATTAATCTCTAATCTGAGCCACAGAGAGCAGCAGGCACTCAGCAACAATACATGCAGATGGATTTGGATTGATTCTGGCGTTTCTTTATGATGTACGGGTACAACACAGCGTATATGTGCCCTGTAGACACAGCAAGTCCCCTGTCACTGTTCAGGATTGGACGGCAATGCAGATGGAGGGACCAATAATATGGTTCAACGAATCAAGATCCAACAGCAACACCCCTCCGTGCCTTCCAAACATGTCTATGCATTGTCTGTCTACAATCCAGTTCAGACTGTCTATGTTCTCTTCAAACTGATCCAGTTCAGACTGTCTATGTTCCCTTCAAACTGATCCAGGAGATCAGTCTACGTTCAGTTAAGAGCAGTGGCTACACTCAGCAATCTCAGGAGTCTGCATCCTGCCTGCCATATCTAGCTGGTCAGAGGTCAGTGGAGCCTCTCTCTCTCTCTGTGAGATGGATTCCAGCTGATCGTGATTGCCTAATGCGGCTAGTGGTTAGCGTGTGTTGTTAGCGTGTGCTGTTAGCTTACGGGTGTTGCTGGGCTGAGAGTCCATGGGGATCATCAGCTTGGTGCGTGTCGCCCTCCGGGCAGCTAGGGAGCGCTCTAACGTAGAGATGCAGCTGGAGGTCTCGTCGTTGTCCACACCTTGAACAAAAGGATCGGAACCGTGTTCATGTGAAAGTTTTGCTGACGTTTTATTAGTCAGGGCAACCTCATAAAATATATTGTTATATCAAATGGGATTTCACCTCACTATAAATACAGAACAAATACATAGAGATGAACCAAAGAGGACTTATCCTCCAGCAGCGACCCAAGCTAAGGGAAATAAAGGCTTAGAATTGTCAGATAGTTTTAAACTCTATATTGCCTCTGTAGCTCAATTGGTAGAGCACGGCGCTTGTAACGCCAGGGTAGTGGGTTCAATCCCCGGGATACACCCATACGTAAAAATGTATGCGCACATGACTGTAAGTCGCTTTGGATAAAAGCGTCTGCTAAATGGCATTATTATTATTGTTCCTCTGAAAAGTCCTTTCATCTGGATAAGAAATCAATAGCCGGATAAACCACTCTGCAACTTATTCACAGACACATTATGAATACCACCAGAGAGACTAAAGTTGTTACTGACGTTTCGATTGAGAGATTCTGATGATGATAGAAGCTGAACCAATCAGTGGATTGGATAACAACATATCCGCAGTGAACATAAAAAGCTAAAACATTCCAGGGATAAGTTACACTTTTACTTTTCCAAAGTTATCTTCCAAGACATTCCAAAACATCCTTCCTGTCATTAACATCACTACCATCCAGGAAATCTTACCTGAGTGGCTGCTCTTGTTTCCCATCTGACTCTCTGATTGGCTGTGACTGACAGACTGAGACCTGATTTCCTGGATGGAACCCTGGATGGGCGAATCACGTCCAGAGGGGGCGGCACTGACAGGCTTCTCCATGTTCTTCAGTTCCATCTCCTCATGATGGATCCACAGGTCTGGAGGTCTCAGGTCCTTCTGACTGCCTTTCCTTTTCCCTGCACTGTGGGTGGCACGCTTCCTATAGAGGGGAGGTAGAAGAGAGAGAGAGAAAGAGAGAAATACAATGACAGAAGTGATAGAAGGACATGAGAAAGGTAGAGCGAGAGAGAGAAAGAAAGGGAGAGAGGGAGTGGGAGAGGGAGAAATACAAAATGGGGTAGGGTAAGAAACAGAGAGAAGAGAGAGAGAGGGGGGGAAGTGGTAGAGGTCAAAAGGACCTAAGAGATAAGAGAGAGATAGACGGAGAGAGAGAGATAGAGCGTGATAGAGAGAGAGAGAGAGAGAGAGAGAGAGAGAGAGAGAGAGAGAGAGAGAGAGAGAGAGAGAGAGAGAGAGAGAGAGAGAGAGAGAGAGAGAGAGAGAGAGATAGACGGAGAGAGAGAGAGAGAGAGAGTGATAGATAAGGATGGAGAGGGGAGGCAGAGGGGTGCAGCATACAGTCTGAGAAAGAGAGATTGGGAACTATTTAAAAACTGCATCCTAATTAAAAGAGTCTCTGCAGTGGATATTTCTAATCTCCACGTTTTCATTTTTTTTTGTATTAATTGTTCAATTTCTTAGACAGAACCACACATACATAACCACACATACATAACCACACATACATAACCACACATACAGAACCACACAGACAGAACCACACAGACAGAACCACACAGACAGAACCACACACATACTCACGCTCACAACACGCACATGCAGACGCACACACACCTGGTTGTTAGCAGGGTTGTGTCTATTAGCAGGGTTGTGTGTGTATGTGTATGTACATGTATGTGTGTGTGTGTGTTTGTGTGTGTGTCCTCCCAGCCAGGGTATTGTTTTCTGCAGTGAGCTGGTCAGCTATATGTGTCTTTTCTGCAGTGAGCTGGTCTCAGCTTTGTGTGTCTTTTCTGCAGTGAGCTGGTCAGCTATGTGTGTCTTTTCTGCAGTGAGCAGGAGAGATGTGTCTCTCTGAAGGTCTGACTGGGTCCTCCTCTCCCACAGACAGCCTGACATTCTCTCTCTCTCTCTCTCTCTCTCTCTCTCTCTCTCTCTCTCTCTCTCTCTCTCTCTCTCTCTCTCTCTCTCTCTCTCTCTCTCTCTCTCTCTCTCTCTCTCTCTCTCTCTCTCTCTCTCTCTCTCTCTCTCTCTCTCTCTCTCTCTCTCCCCCCTCCCTCCCTCCCTCCCTCCTCCCTCCTCCCTCCCTCACTCCCTCTGTTTCCATAACTCCCGCAAGTCCTTATACACCCGCTCAGAAATACCTGCCACCCTCTCACTTCTCAAACCCAGCTCAAAACACCATTCACGTTTTAATTACATTCACTTAATGATCAAACTTTATGAATCTCAATGAGGTACAGAGTTTCACCACTGTGAGCATTTCTTAACTCTAATTACGGGGGGTAATAAACTGACTTATTCAAGCATGGAATGAACCAAGGGATCTACTTTCAGTATTCCTCTTGTGTCTCCAACTTACAGAGAGAACAAGAGAGAGGATCTAGGTAACAATCACTGTGAGGATAAGACTGTTTAACAAATATAACATGTGTTAACAGGATATCAGACTGTTTAATAAATATAATGTGTGTTAACAGGATATCAGACTGTTTAATAAATATAACGTGTGTTAACAGGATATCAGACTGTTTAAATATAAATATAATATGTGTTAACAGGATATCAGACTGTTTAATAAATATAACGTGTGTTAACAGGATATCAGACTGTTTAAATATAAATATAATGTGTGTTAACAGGATATCAGACTGTTTAATAAATATAATGTGTGTTAACAGGATATCAGACTGTTTAATAAATATAATGTGTGTTAACAGGATATCAGACTGTTTAATAAATATAATGTGTGTTAACAGGATATCAGACTGTTTAATAAATATAATGTGTGTTAACAGGATATCAGACTGTTTAAATATAAATATAATATGTGTTAACAGGATATCAGACTGTTTAATAAATATAACATGTGTTAACAGGATATCAGACTGTTTAATAAATATAATGTGTGTTAACAGGATATCAGACTGTTTAATAAATATAACATGTGTTAACAGGATATCAGACTGTTTAATAAATATAACATGTGTTAACAGGATATCAGACTGTTTAATAAATATAACATGTGTTAACAGGATATCAGACTGTTTAATAAATATAATGTGTGTTAACAGGATATCAGACTGTTTAATAAATATAATGTGTGTTAACAGGATATCAGACTGTTTAATAAATATAACGTGTGTTAACAGGATATCAGACTGTTTAATAAATATAATGTGTGTTAACAGGATATCAGACTGTTTAATAAATATAATGTGTGTTAACAGGATATCAGACTGTTTAATAAATATAACGTGTGTTAACAGGATATCAGACTGTTTAATAAATATAACGTGTGTTAACAGGATATCAGACTGTTTAATAAATGTAACATGTGTTAACAGGATATCAGACTGTTTAATAAATATAACATGTGTTAACAGAGTGCCGTTCCAGAGCTAAGGGCTTGAATAAGTGTATCGATGATGTCGTCCCCACAGTGACCGTACGTACATACCCCAACCAGAAGCCATGGATTACAGGCAACATCCGCACTGAGTTAAAGGGTAGAGCCGACGCTTTCAAGGAGCGGGACTCTAACCCGGAAGCTTATAAGAAATCCCGCTATGGCCTCCGACGAACCATCAGGCAAAGCGTCAATACAGGACTGAGATCGAATCATACTACACCGGCTCTGACGCTCGTCGGATGTGGCAGGGCTTGCAACCTATTACAGACTATAAAGGGAAGCACAGCCACAAGCTGCCCAGTGACACGAGCCTACCAGACGAGCTAAATGACTTCTATGCTGGCTTTGAGGCAAGTAACACTGAAACATGCATGAGAGCATCAGCTGTTCCGGATGACTGTGTGATCACGCTCTCCGTAGCCGATGTGAGTAAGACCTTTAACAAATCAACATTCACAAAGCTGCAGGACCAGATGGATTACCAGGACTTGTACTCCGAGCATATGCTGACCAACTGGTAAGTGTCTTCACTGACATTTCCAACCTTTCCCTGTCTGAGTCTGTAATACCAACATGTTTCAAGCAGACCACCATAGTCCCCGTGCCCAAGAACACTAAGGTAACCTGCTTAAATGACTACTGACCCGTAGCACTCACGTCTGTAGCCATGAAGTGCTTTGAAAGGCTGGTCATGGCTCACATCAACACTATTATCCCAGAAACCCTAGATCCACTCAGCTTTCAACACTATAGTGCCCTCAAAGCTCATCACTAAGCTAAGGACCCTGGGACTAAACACCTCCCTCTGCAACTGGATCCTGAACTTCCTGATGGGCCGCCCCCAGGTGGTAAGGGTAGGTAACAACACATCTGCCATACTGATCCTCAACACGGGGGCCCCTCAGGGGTGCGTGCTCAGTCCCCTCCTGTACTCCCTGTTCACTCATGACTGCATGGCCAGGCACGACTCAAACACCATCATTAAGTTTGCCGATGACACAACAGCGGTAGGCCTGATCACCGACAGCGATGAGACAGCCAATAGGGAGGAGGTCAGAAACCTGTTCGTCTGGTGCCAGGACAACAACCTCTCCCTCAATGTGATCAAGACAAAGGAGATGATTGTGGACTACAGGAAAAAGAAGAGGACCGAGCACGCCCCCATTCTCATCGACAGGACTGTAGTGGAGCAGGTTGAGAGCTTCAAGTTCCTTGGTGTCCACATCACCAACAAACTAACATGGTCCAAGCACACCAAGACAGTCTTGAAGAGGGCACGACAAAACCTATTCCCCCTAAGAAGACTGAAAAGATTTGGCATGGGTCCTCAGATCCTCAAAAGGTTCTACAGCTGCACCATCGAGAGCATCCTGACTGGTTGCATCACTGCCTGGTATGGCCTCCGACTGCAAGGCACTACAGAGGGTAGTACATCACTGGGGCCAAGCTTCCTGCCATCCAGGACCTCTATACCAGGCGGTGTCAGAGGAAGGCCCTAAAAATTGTCAAAGACTCCAGCCACCCTATTCATAGAAGGTCCAAGAGGCTTCTAAACAGCCATAAGACTCCTGAACATCTAATCAAATGGCTACCCAGACTATTTGCATTTGCATTTTTTTGGTATTCTTTCTTAAAACTGAATTGTTGGTTAAGGGCTTGTAAGTAAGCATTTCACTGTAAGGTCAGTTGGTAGAGCATGGCGCTTGCAACGCCAGGGTTGTGGGTTCGTTTCCCACGGGGGGCCAGTATGAAAAATGTATGCACTCACTAACTGTAAGTCGCTCTGGATAAGAGCGTCTGCTAAATGACTAACATGTAAATGTCTACACCTGTTGTATTCGGCGTATGTGACAAATAAAAATGGATTTGATTTGATTTGAAAGAAGATAATTCTGTGTTAATCTACAAGCAGACCACAGAGTTCCTGTGTCTAGTCAATAACTCTTCCAGTTATTGACTTTTTTCACAACTGCCACTAGTTTGGCACCAAAACATTTACAACAAAGACATATTGACATAGTCAAATAAATAATAAAGGATATTTCATGCTGAAATCCTCATAATAAACACCAATGCTAGTTGATGGTTTATATTTATGATAATGTTTTACAGCTTTGTCATTCTATTTCTATTTGAAATGATCTAATTTGATTATTTTATATAGTTTACATGCGATGAGGCCACACAGAGGGCCAGAGATAATTACAGACACTTGTGATAATCTGAAGTACTCAAAAGGGCCACTAGATGTCTTGTGGATAAATTGCATAAAATCCTTGAAAGTTGCAAAAAATTCTGGTAGTTTACTGGTAAACATAGAACGTTTCCAGTAATAAACCCTTATTTTACAACCCTAGCTGCGTCCCGAATGGCCCCCTATTCCCTATATAGTGCACTACTTTTGATCAGGGATCTGGTCCAAAGTAGTGCACTATAAAGGGAATAGGGTGCTATTTGGGACTCAGCCCTACAGAAGGAGATTATCTCCTAATAGAGTTTATTAAGAGACTAGAGAGCAGGTCAACCCTTATGAGTTTCAACACAGAGCAGCAGCAGACCTGAGGCCTGACGAGAGGAGAGGAGGAGGAAGAGGAGGAAGAGGAGGATGAGGAAGAGGATGAGGAAGAGGAGGAGGAAGAGGAGGAGGAAGAGGAGGAGGAAGAGGAGGAGGAAGAGGATGAAGAGGATGAGGAAGAGGAGGAAGAGGAGGAAGAGGAAGATGAGGAAGGGGACGAGGAGGAAGGGGCGATCCAACTCACTTTCTCTGTTGTGCGGAGGAGCGTCTGGTGCAGATGAGTGCTACTATGACAACCACTACCACGGTAACGGCTCCCACGGAGACCACGATGATGACCAGGAGGTTGCTGTTCTTCTGGGGCGTCACACTGCCGTGGGGAGGACGCATCTGACCAATGTCTGAAATACAACAGGGACAGGAAATAGGAACATCTGACCAATGTCTGAAATACAACAGGGACAGGAAATAGGAACATCTGACCAATGTCTGAAATACAACAGGGACAGGAAATAGGAACATCTGACCAATGTCTGAAATACAACAGGGACAGGAAATAGGAATATCTGACCAATGTCTGAAATACAACAGGGACAAGAAATAGGAACATCTGACCAATGTCTGAAATACAACAGGGACAGGAAATAGGAATATCTGACCAATGTCTGAAATACAACAGGGACAGGAAATAGGAATATCTGACCAATGTCTGAAATGCAACAGGGACAGGAAATAGGAACATCTGACCAATGTCTGAAATGCAACAGGGACAGGAAATAGGAACTTCAGACAAGAGCATAGAACATTTTATATTCTAATGACAACGTTTTATTTAATAATAAAATACATTTGACACAATGAGTAACTGCCCTCTCGAAATGAAAACATAAATACATAAGTCATTCATCTCATATGCTGCTCCCATAGTGTCCCTTTAATGAGGTACAGAGCTTATAATTGCACAACTGGGTAATTATATTACCCTTAACTAAAAGACTGTCCAACGAGTTTCCAACACAACCCACTGGAGAAATTGGCATTTCCTTCCTCCCCAATCAATTCCTTTCTACATCTCTCGTTCTCTAAATACATGTTGGCCCTGTGATGAAAGGCTGCTCCGTTTCTCTGGTCCTGAGCTTTGAACAGCTGACGATCCCCAAGAACACACTGTATTATGATCAAGGAACAACCTAATAGGTTACGACCACTCTGTTCTCATTCACAACAATGGACCCCCCCTTGCCTCTCTAGAGAGAAACACACTTCAACATAGCTACTGTACCTAGTTAAAGGGGAAATCTGGGATTTCTTGTTTGGTACATCAATTTTTGGACTTTTAAAGTAATGACTAACAAAAAGTGTTGGGGTGACTCCTTTGTTGTTGTTTGAATCCCAGATTTCCCCCTTTAAGTGTGTTCCTCTACAGAGAGAGAGAGAGAGAGGATGCAATGTGAATGGCTTGGCAATAGGTAGTGGATGCTATCTAATGCACCCTGTAGCCTGTGTCTGTGGACGAGGGTATGCTAATGGTATTGCTAATAGTATAATGAACTATGTGTCAAAGATGGTAATGTTAAAGCTAATGCTAAAATCTGTCGATGTATCCTTGAGCAAGGTACTTAATCTTAATTTGCTCCAGGGGCGCCGTACTACAACGGATGACCCTGTAAAACAACACATTTCCCTACACCTATTCGGCGTATCTGACAATAAAACATATACAGTATATATATATGTTTTGTATTATTGTATAAATCCAAGATGGCGTAGCAGAGCGGTCGTGTTCTCTTGTGTGTCCATGTAAATAGCCTGTTTTTTGTATTTTTTTTGTATTTTACGTATATATTTCCCTATAACACTTTTCATCCTTCTACTAAATATACTTTCCTGCAACCCGCCTCACTCAATGTGGAACGGATTCTCTTATTTACTCACCTTTATCTCCAGTTGAAACTAGCCAGCCAGCTAACTAGCTAACTAGCTACTTGCTATTAGCCACCGTTAGCGGTTTTCACCCAGAACATCGGATTTTCTGCCGGAATCACTGAATCACTGGACCTTTAGCACTGGATAATCGCAACTAGCTAGCTGCAACCAAATGAACGTTGTTGTTGGCTAATCAGCCTTGAGCTAGCCTTGAGTCAGGCACATCTCCCGGCTATCTACCTCTCTGTCAACCGGACGGGACCTCCTAGAGTCGACACAGAGCCCTGCCGATCCATCATGACTGGTCTGCCGACGTAATCGTCTGTGGTTTCAACAGGCTTCCCGTTGCGACGACCACAAAGATCCATCTGCTAGCCCCGGCCCGCTAGCGCACGCAAACAGCCGTGCTTCCTGCTCGCTGTGCTTTAGCACCAATTCGAACTGCTCTCGGACTCACATATTGCTGTTCACTGGACCTTATGATCACTCAGCTGTACAGCTGATGCCTGCTGGACTGTTCCTTTACACGGTACCCTGTCCTGTTTATCTGTTTAGCCTCAGCCCAAACTTTATCGCCATTACCAGTTGTGGTCTTAGCTCTCTCTAATAACACCTGTGATTGCTTTATGCCTCTCTCACATGTCAATATGCCTTGCCTACTGCTGTTCCAGTTAGTTCTTATTATACAATTTTACTGTAGAACCCAAGTCCCTCTCAAACTGCCTCAAATAGTTCCTTTGTTCCACCCCCCATACACACCGAGACCGGCTCAATCGGTGCTTTCAGTGATGCTATCTCTTTCATTGTTACCCAACGCTTAGGTTTACCTCCACTGTACTCATATCCTTCCATATCCTTTTTTGTACATAATGCCCTGAATCTTTTCTACAACGCCCGGAAATCTGCCCCCTTTATTCTCTGTACCCAACGCACTAGAAGACCAGTTCTTAAAGCCTTTAGCCGTATCCTTATTCTAGTCCTCCTCTGTTCCTCTGGTGATTTAGAGGCTAACCCAGGCCCTGCAGCCCCCAGTATCACTCCTACTCCCCAGGAGCTATCATTTGTTGACTTCTGTAACCGTAAAAGCCTTGGTTTTCTGCACGTTAACATCAGAAGCCTCCTTCCTAAGTTTGAGTTATTCACTGCGTTAGCACACTCCGCCAACCCTGATGTTCTGGCAGTGTCTGAATCCTGGCTTAGGAAGGCCACCAAAAATTCTGAAATTTCCATCCCCAACTACAACATTTTCCGTCTAGATAGAACTGCCAAAGGGGGTGGAGTTGCAATCTACTGTAGAGATAGCCTGCAGAGCTCTATCATACTATCCAGGTCTGTGCCCAAACAGTTTGAGCTTCTACTTCTAAAAATCCACCTTTCCAGAAATAAGTCTCTCACTGTTGCCGCTTGCTACAGACCCCCCTCAGCCCCTAGCTGTGCCCTGGACACCATATGTGAATTGATTGCCCCCCATTTATCCTCATAGTTCGTACTGCTTGGTGACCTAAATTGGGATATGCTTAACACCCCGGCCATCCTACAATCCAAACTAGATGCCCTCAATCTCACACAAATTATCAACGAACCTACCAGGTACAACCCTAAATCCGTAAACATGGGTACCCTCATAGATATCATCCTGACTAACTTACCCTCTAAATACACCTCCGCTGTCTTCAACCAGGATCTCAGCGATCACTGCCTTATTGCCTGCGTCCGTAACGGGTCCGCGGTCAAACGACCACCCCTCATCACTGTCAAACGCTCCCTAAAACACTTTAGCGAGCAGGCCTTCCTAATTGACCTGGCCCAGGTATCCTGGATGGATATAGATCTCATTCCCTCAGTAGAGGATGCCTGGTTGTTCTTTAAAATGAATTTCCTCTCAATCTTAATTAAACATGCCCCATTCAAAAAATACAGAACTAAGAACAGATATAGCCCCTGGTTCTCCTCAGACTTGACTGCCCTTGACCAGCACAAAAACATCCTGTGGCGTACTGCATTAGCATCAAATAGCCCCTGCGATATGCAACTTTTCAGGGAAGTTAGGAACCAATATACACAAGCAGTTAGGAAAGCAAAGGCTAGCTTTTTCAAACAGAAATTTGCATCCTGTAGCACTAACTCCAAAAAGTTTTGGGACACTGTAAAGTCCATGGAGAATAAGAGCACCTCCTCCCAGCTGCCCACTGCACTGAGGCTAGGAAACACTATCACCACCGATAAATCTACAATAATCGAGAATTTCAACAAGCATTTTGCTACGGCTGGCCATGCTTTCCACCTGGCTACCACTACCCCGGACACCAGCTCTGAACCCTCCGCTGCAACTTGCCCCTGCCACCCCCACTTCTCCTTTACACAAATTAAAGCCTTTAGCCGTTGGGGCGGCAGGTAGCTTAGTGGTTAAGAGCGTTGTGTCAGTAACCGAAAGGTCGTTGGTTCTAATCCCTGAGCCGACTAGGTGAAAAACCTGTCGATGTGCCCTTGAGCAAGGCACTTAACCCTAATTGCTCCTGTAAGTCGCTCTGGATAAGAGCGTCTGCTAAATGACCTATTTATAATTCAGACAGCTGATGTTCTGAAAGAGCTGCAAAATCTGGACCCCTACAAATCATCTGGGCTAGACAATCTGGACCCTTTCTTTCTAAAACTAGCCGCTGAAATTGTCGCAACCCCTATTCCTAGCCTGTTCAACCTCTCTTTCGTAACGTCTGAGATCCCCAGAGATTGGAAAGCTGCCGCAGTCATCCCCCTCTTCAAAGGGGGTGACACTCTAGATCCAAACTGTTACAGACCTATATCCATCCTGCCCTGCCTTTCGAAAGTTTTTGAAAGCCAAGTTAACAAACAGATCACCGACCATTTTGAATCCCACCGTACCTTCTCCGCTATGCAATCCGGTTTCCGAGCTGGTCATGGGTGCACCTCAGCCACGCTCAAGGTCCTAAACGATATTATAACCGCGATCGATAATAGACAGTACTGTGCAGAAGTCTTCATCGACCTGGCCAAGGCTTTCGACTCTGTCAACCACCGCATTCTTATTGGCAGACTAAATAGCCTTGGTTTCTCAAATGACTGCCTCACCTGGTTCACCAACTACTTCTCAGATAGAGTTCAATGTGACAAAATCGGAGGGCCTGTTGTCTGGACCTATGGCAGTCTCTATGTGGGTGCCACAGGGTTCAATTCTTGGGCCGACTCTTTTCTCTGTGTATATCAATGATGTCGCTCTTGCTGCTGGTGACTCTCAGATCCACCTCTATGCAGACGACACCATTTTGTATACATCTGGCCCTTCATTGGACACTGTGTTAACAAACCTCCAAACAAGCTTCAATGCCATACAACACTCCTTCAGTAGCCTCCAACTGCTCTTAAACACTAGTAAAACTAAATGCATGCTCTTCAATCGAACGCTGCTGGCACCCGCCCACCCGACTAGAATCACTACTCTCGACGGGTCTGACCTAGAGTATGTGGACAACTACAAATACCTAGGTGTCTGGTTAGACTGTAAACTCTCCTTCCAGACTCAAATTAAGAATCTCCAATCCAAAGTTAAATCTAGAATCGGCTTCCTATTTCGCAACAAAGCCTCCTTCACTCATGCTGCCAAACATGCCCTCGTAAAACTGACTATCCTACCGATCCTTGACTTCGGCGATGTCATTTACAAAATAGCCTCCAACACTCTACTCAGCAAATTGGATGTAGTCTATCACAGTGCCATCCGTTTTGTCACCAAAGCCCCATATACTACCCACCACTGTGACCTGTACGCTCTTGTTGGCTGGCCCTCACTACATATCCGTCGCCAAACCCACTGGCTCCAGGCCATCTATAAATCACTGCTAGGCAAATCCCCGCCTTATCTTAGCTCATTGGTCACCATAGCAACACCCACCCATAGTATGCGCTCCAGCAGGTATATCTCACTGGTCATCCCCAAAGCCAACATCTCCTTTGGCCGTCATTCCTTCCAGTTCTCTGCTGCCAATGACTGGAACGAATTGCAAAAATCTCTGAAGCTGGAGACTCTTATCTCCCTCACTAACTTTAAGCATCAGTTGTCAGAGCACCTTACCGATCACTGCACCTGTACACAGCCCATCTGAAATTAGCCCACCCAACTACCTCATCCCCATATTGTTATTTATTTTGCTCATTTGCACCCCAGTATCTCTATTTTGCACATCATCTCTTGCACATCTATCATTCCAGTGTTAATACTAATTGTAATTATTTTGCACTATAGCCTATTTATTGCCTTACCTCCATAACTTGCTACATTTGCACACACTGTATATATATTTTCTGTTGTATTTTTGACTTTGTTTTGTTTTACCCCATATGTAACTCTGTGTTGTTGTTGTTTTTATCGCACTGCTTTGCTTTATCTTGGCCAGGTCGCAGTTGTAAATGAGAACTTGTTCTCAACTGGCTTACCTGGTTAAATAAAGGTTAAATAAAAAATAAAATAAATAAATAACGCTAGTGCAATGGTATAATGGACACACAGAGTGGAAGATGCCATTGTTAAAGCTAATGGTATTATGCTAACGTTCATGCTAATGCTAATAGTATTATACTAATGTTAATGCTAATGCTAATAGTAAGATGCTAATGTTAATGCTAATGCTAATGGTAAGATGGTAATGCTAATCGTAAAATGCTAATGCTAATGTAATAATGCTAGTGTTGCTATAATATGAATGCTAATGGTAAAATACTAGTGTTGGTTGAAATGACGCATCCGATTCCAAACTGGGAAGTTGGTATTCTCCAGTATGCTACATACAGGGAAGTTGGCATTCTCCAGTATGCTACGTACAGGGCAGTTGGCATTCTCCAGTATGCTACGTACAGGGCAGTTGGCATTCTCCAGTATGCTACGTACAGGGCAGTTGGCATTCTCCAGTATGCTACATACAGGGCAGTTGGCATTCTCCAGTATGCTAATACAGGGCAGTTGGCATTCTCCAGTATGCTACGTACAGTGCAGTTGGCATTCTCCAGTTTGCTACGTACAGGGAAGTTGGCATTCTCCAGTATGCTACATACAGGGCAGTTGGCATTCTCCAGTATGCTACATACAGGGCAGTTGGCATTCTCCAGTATGCTACATACAGGGAAGTTGGCATTCTCCAGTATGCTACGTACAGGGCAGTTGGCATTCTCCAGTATGCTACATACAGGGCAGTTGGCATTCTCCAGTATGCTACATACAGGGCAGTTGGCATTCTCCAGTATGCTACATACAGGGCAGTTGACATTCTCTAGTATGCTACGTACAGGGCAGTTGGCATTCTCCAGTATGCTACATACAGGGCAGTTGGCATTCTCCAGTATGCTACGTACAGGGAAGTTGGCATTCTCCAGTATGCTACATACAGGGAAGTTGGCATTCTCCAGTATGCTACATACAGGGCAGTTAGAATTCTCCAGTATGCTACATACAGGGCAGTTGGCATTCTCCAGTATGCTACATACAGGGAAGTTGGCATTCTCCAGTATGCTACATACAGGGCAGTTGGCATTCTCCAGTATGCTACATACAGGGAAGTTGGCATTCTCCAGTATGCTACATACAGGGCAGTTGGCATTCTCCAGTATGCTACATACAGGGCAGTTGGCATTCTCCAGTATGCTACATACAGGGCAGTTGGCATTCTCCAGTATGCTACATACAGGGCAGTTGGCATTCTCCAGTACGCTACATAAAGGGAAGTTGGCATTCTCCAGCTGGCTTGTCTAAGGGTTAGTCCGAAACGGCACCCTATTAACTATATTGTATAAGTGCACTACATTTTTCTCTATGGCCCATAGGGAATAGGGTGCCATTTCAGCCACAACCTTATTTCCCACCATTCAGAGCAAGGTCGGTGCAGTATCGTTCACAGAGCAGAAGAGGCCCTCCCTGCTTCCCTGGCCCTGTTCCAGCCTGCACTACACTCTGAATTAATGGATCGTTCACAGAGCAGAAGAGGCCCTCCCTGCTTCCCTGGCCCTGTTCCAGCCTGCACTACACTCTGAATTAATGGATCGTTCACAGAGCAGAAGAGGCCCTCCCTGCTTCCCTGGCCCTGTTCCAGCCTGCACTACACTCTGAATTAATGGATCGTTCACAGAGCAGAAGAGGCCCTCCCTGCTTCCCTGGCCCTGTTCCAGCCTGCACTACACTCTGAATTAATGGATCGTTCACAGAGCAGAAGAGGCCCTCCCTGCTTCCCTGGCCCTGTTCCAGCCTGCACTACACTCTGAATTAATGGATCGTTCACAGAGCAGAAGAGGCCCTCCCTGCTTCCCTGGCCCTGTTCCAGCCTGCACTACACTCTGAATTAATGGATCGTTCACAGAGCAGAAGAGGCCCTCCCTGCTTCCCTGGCCCCGTACCAGCCTGCCCTACACTCTGAATTAATGGATCGTTCACAGAGCAGAAGAGGCCCTCCCTGCTTCCCTGGCCCCGTACCAGCCTGCCCTACACTCTGAATTAATGAGTTAATTTATGGTGGCGCTGAACAGACAGACTGCTGATAGGTGGTATTGGATTGCACCAGCCGTTCAACCGTTCGTGTGTGTGTGTGTATGTGCGTTCCAAACGGCCTGAGGAAAATACCAAGCGCAACGCAACAAGACAAATTGAGAGAGCTATGCACATTTCAATGGCTGTGTGATGTGGTGCAGTGTGTTAGTGTTTGTGTGTGTATTGTGATGTGTGTGTGTGTGTGTATTGTGATGTGTGTGTGTATTGTGTTGTGATGTGTGTGTTGTGATGTGTGTGTATTGTGATGTATTTGTGTATTGTGATGTGTGTGTGTGTATTGTGATGTGTGTGTATTGTGATGTGTGTGTATATTGTGATGTGTGTGTATTGTGTTGTGATGTGTGTGTGTATTGTGTTGTGATGTGTGTGTGTTGTGATGTGTGTGTATTGTGATGTGTGTGTGTGTATTGTGATGTGTGTGCATTGTGATGTGCGTGTGTGTATTGTCGTGTGTGTATCGTGATGTGTGTGTTGTGATGTGTGTGTGTGTGTGTGTTTGTATTTTGATGTGTGTGTATTGTGATGTGTGTGTATTGTGATGTGTGTGTGTTGTGATGTGTGTGTGTGTATTGTCATGTGTGTATCGTGATGTGTGTGTGTTGTGATGTGTGTGTGTTGTGATGTGTGTGTATTGTCGTGTGTGTATCATGATGTGTGTGTGTTGTGATGTGATGTGTGTTGTGGTGTGTGTGTATTGTCGTGTGTGTATCATGATGTGTGTGTGTTGTGATGTGATGTGTGTTGTGGTGTGTGTGTATTGTCGTGTGTGTATCATGATGTGTGTGTGTTGTGATGTGATGTGTGTTGTGATGTGTGTGTATTGTCGTGTGTGTATCATGATGTGTGTGTGTTGTGATGTGATGTGTGTTGTGATGTGTGTGTATTGTCGTGTGTGTATCATGATGTGTGTGTGTTGTGATGTGATGTGTGTTGTGGTGTGTGTGTATTGTCGTGTGTGTATCATGATGTGTGTGTGTTGTGATGTGATGTGTGTTGTGATGTGTGTGTATTGTCGTGTGTGTATCATGATGTGATGTGTGTGTGTGTGTGATCCCTCTGAGTGTTGTGTTTTCTCTCTCCTCATGTTCATGGGGAAAGGTTAAAGGATTGATTCACTGTGGTGCCTCCACGCTACACACACACACACACACACACACACACACACACACACACACACACACACACACACACACACACCTGCTTCTCCACGGCTTCTCCACGCTACTCCCTCCAAGGTCACAGTAATGGGTGATGGAGAGTGTCATCAATTCAACCTGTCCCTTCGCTCCTTTTCACCGCCCGACAACGTCTCAAAGAAATGACAGATACTGACGCCTTTAACTCTACCTGAACTCCATTACCAAGCTTTTATACAGCAGCCAACTCACCTCCTGTCTCAAATGGCACCCTATTCCCTCCATAGTGCACCACTTTGATCGGATCCCATATGGTGCACAATGTAGGGAAGAGGGTGCCATTTGGGACACAGATATAAATATAGTGTGGACTGTAGACTACGTTCCCTCGGGGCTAATAAGAGTGGCTGGCCAAAACAACCACGTCTCGTACATCCTCAGGCTATGCCCACCATCTCCTCAGCTCCTCACACAGAATACAGCCTGGAGTCGTGGTGGTGCCCCGAAAGTGACTTTTCCTCCCAGTCTGTCATGTACAACAGTAATCTTTCTACTACATAATGATCTGGTCTAGCCGTCTCAACAATACAATTTATTCCAGCAGAAGCATCAGACAAAATGGAATTGCACCATTTTCAGGTGAAAAGATGCCCAGATGACACTCGTGTACCTTTCAGACTGGGTTTGGAGAAGAAGAAAAAAACATAGATAGAATCTTTAATCTTTCTTACAAAATCTTCTATGAGTGGGGAAGACTTGTTGGATTGTTTTATAAAACTAGGTAGGCTAATGATTCAAAACTAAAACACAACAAGGCAAACAAAACATAATCCTAATATCTGAATTAAAACACTACTTCTTAGAGTGGGGCAGGCAGTAGGATTGTCCTGTAACTACAGTGCGTTCGGAAAGTATTCAGACCCCTTGACTTTTTCAAAATGTTGTTACGTTACATACAGCCTTATTCTAAATTGGATTGAATTGTTTTTTTCCCCCTCATCAATCTACACACAATGCCCTATAATGACAAAGCAAAAACAGGTTATTAGACATTTCTGCAAATGTATTAAAATAAAAAAAAACTTAAATATCACATTTACATAAGTATTCAGACCCTTTACACAGTACTTTGGTGAAGCACCTTTGGCAGTGATTACAGCCTTGAGTCTTCTTGGGTATGACACTACAAGCTTGGCACACCTGTATTTGGGGAGTTTCTCCCATTCTTCTCTGCAGATCCTCTCAAGCTCTGTCAGGTTGGATGGGGAGCGTCGCTGCACAGCTATTTTCAGGTCTCTCCAGAGATGTTCGATCGGGTTCAAGTCCGGGCTCTGGCTGGGCCACTCAAGGACATTCAGAGACTTGTCCCGAAGCCACTCCTGCGTTGTCTTGGCTGTGTGCTTAGGGTCGTTGTCCTGTTGGAAGGTGAACCTTCACCCCAGTCTGAGGTCCTGAGCGCTCTGGAGCAGGTTTTCATCAAGGATCTCTCTGTACTTTGCTCCGTTCATCTTTCCCTCGATCCTGACGAGTCACTCAGTCCTTGCCGCTGAAAAACAACCCCACAGCATGACGCTCCCACCACCATGCTTCACCGTAGGGATGGTGCCAGGTTTACTCCAGACGTGATGCTTTGCATTCAGGCCAAAGAGTTCTATCTTGGTTTGATCAGACCAGAGAATCTTGTTTCTCATGGTCTGAGAGTCCTTTAGGTGCCTTTAGGCAAACTCCAAGCGGGCTGTCATGCGCCTTTTACTGAGGAGTGGCTTCCGTCTGGCCACTCTACCATAAAGGTCTGATTGGTGGAGTGTTGCAGAGATGGTTGTCCTCCTGGAATGTTCTCCCATCTCCACAGAGGAACTCTGGAGCTCTGTCAGAGTGACCATCAGGTTCTTGGTTACCTCTCTGACCAAGGCCCTTCTCCCCCGATTTCTCAGTTTGGCCGGGCGGCCAGCTCTAGGAAGAGTCTTCGTGGTTCCAAACTTCTTCAATTTAAGAATGATGGAGGCCACTGTGTTCTTGGGGACCTTCAATGCTGCAGAAATCCCCAGATCTGTGCCTCGACACAATCCTGTCTCGGAGCTCTAACGACAATTCCTTCAACCTCATGGCTTGGTTTTTGCTCTGACATGCACTGTCAACTGTGGGACCTTATATAGACAGGTGTGTGCCTTTCCAAATCATGTCCAATCAATTGAATTTACCACAGGTGGACTCCAATCAAGTTGTAGAAACATCTCAAGGATGATCAATGGAAACAGGATGCACCTGAGCTCAATTTCGAGTATCATAGCAAAGGGTCTGAATACCTGTTTTTGCTTTGTTATTATGGGGTATTGTGTGTAGATTGATGATGAAATATTTTTAAAAATGTGGAAAAAGTCAAGGGGTCTGAATACTTTCTGAATGCACTGAACTAGTGATTGTATGAAACAAAGTATGAAAATGTATGCACTTACTACTGTAAGTCGCTCTGGATAAGAGCGTCTGCTAAATGACTCAAATATAAAATATAACTAATTATTGTCCTATAACTATAACTAGTGAATGTCCTATAACTATCTAGGCTAACAAAAGACAACCGTAACAAAACGTAACAAAACCTAATATCTGAGTCTCCATCCCACTCTGTGTAATTTCCATGAGTATCCATTAAGCCAAGATCAAAAGACTCTAAGAACATTTTAGTAGAACATCTAGGAACATTTATACATTCTAGAACATTCTAAGGACATTCTAAGAATATTTAGTAGAACCAAAGAACCCAGGCAGACAAATAAGATGACTCTCTGTCCCACAACACCTGACCAGTCCCGGCTGTGGTCTCAGCCCGTCTCTGGGCCAGGATAGATGACTCCTCCCCTGCTCAGGGTCACTATCCTTGACATCCAGCTGGCACACTTACTGCGCACCTACATTTACATATACGTCATTTAGCAGACGCTCTTATCCAGAGCGACTTACAAATAGGTGCATTCACCTTATAGCCAGTGGGATAAGCACTTTACAATTTTTTTTATTTTTATATATATATATTTTATTATTATTATTATTATTATTTTTTTTTTTTTGGGGGGTGGGTTGGGGTAAGGGGGGGGTAGAAGGATTACTTTATCCTACCTAGGGCACAGTTGGAAGTGGGTGGCTGAGTCCCAAATGGCACCCTTATTCCCTATATATTTAAAAATTTTAATTTACCTATATTTAACTAGGCAAGTCAGTTAAGAACAAATTCTTATTTACAATGACGGCCTACACCGGCCTATATATATAGTGCACTTGTCACGCCCTGACCTTGAGAGGTCTGATGTCTGTAGTTGGCTTGGTCAGGACTTCACGTTACGTTGTTTCTTGTTTTGTTTAATGTTTATTTTGATTTAATAAACATGTTCGCATACCACGCTGCACCTTGGTCTGACCCGTCTCTCAACGATCGTGACAGCACTTCTTTTGACAGTATACTGTATGTGTAGACTGGATGGTCAAAAGGAGTGCTCTATATAGGGAAAAGGGGTACCATTCTCACACTGCTCGTGTCCCTGGAGAACAAGGTATTACACGGAGGTCTGTGCTCCATCGGTGAACTCTGACCTCCACCATGCTGGAAGGCGACAGGCCGGATGGCTCAACCATCTGTTCCAATCAGGAGGACAGACAGAAGCCACACGGCTACTTCGTAATTCATCCCAGCACGCATTGCGGCGGGTCAGTGAGCACGCTGTCATTCCACCGAGCCGCGCCGAGCCCCCGGAGACGTGCTGCCAACACTCTCGGGTGTGATTACAGATTACAGTGTGTATGTGTGGTGGTGTAGTGTGGTGGTGTAGTGTGGTGTGGTGGTGTAGTGTGGTGAGGTGGTGTAGTGTGGTGGTGTAGTGTGGTGGTGTAGTGTGGAGGTATAGTGTGGTGTGGTGGTGTAGTGTGGTGGTGTAGTGTGGAGGTATAGTGTGGAGGTATAGTGTGGTGTGGTGGTGTAGTGTGGTGGTGTAGTGTGGTGAGGTGGTGTAGTGTGGAGGTGTAGTGTGGAGGTATAGTGTGGTGTGGTGGTGTAGTGTGGTTGTGTACAGTCGTGGTCAAAAGTTTTGAGAATGACACCAGTATTGGTCTTCACAAAGTTCGCTGCGTCAGTGTTTTTAGATATTTTTGTCAGATTTTACTATGGTATACTGAAGTATAATTACAAGCATTCCATGTGTCAAAGGCTTTTATTGACAATTACATTAAGTTTATGCAAAGAGTCAATATTTGCAGTGTTGACCCTTCTTTTTCAAGACCTCTGCAATCCGCCTTGGCAAGCTGTCAATTAACTTCTGGGCCACATCCTGACTGATGGCAGCCCATTCTTGCATAATCAATGCTTGGTGTTTGTCAGAATTTGTGTGTTTTTGTTTGTCCACCCGCCTCTTGAGGATTGACCACAAGTTCTCAATGGGATTAAGGTCTGGGGAGTTTCCTGGCCATGGACCCAAAAATTCGATGTTTTGTTCCCCGAGCCACTTAGTTATCACTTTTGTCTTATGGCAAGGTGCTCCATCATGCTGGAAAAGGCATTGGTCGTCACCAAACTGTTCTTGGATGGTTGGGAGAAGTTGCTCTCGGAGGATGTGTTGGTACCATTCTTTATTCATGGCTGTGTTCTTAGGCAAAATTGTGAGTGAGCCCACTCCCTTGGCTGAGAAGCAGCCCCACACATGAATGGTCTCAGGATGCTTTATTGTTGGCATGACACAGGACTGATGAAAGTGCTCACCTTGTCTTCTCCGGACAAGGTGTTTTCCGGATGCCCCAAACAATCGGAAAGGGGATTCATCAGAGAAAATGACTTTACCCCATTCCTCAACAGTCCAATCCCTGTACCTTTTGCAGAATATCAGTCTGTCCCTGATGTTTTTCCTGGAGAGAAGTGGCTTCCTCACTGCCCTTCTTGACACCAGGCCATCCTCCAAAAGTCTTTGCCTCACTGTGCATGCAGATGCACTCACACCTGCCTGCTGCCATTCCTGAGCAAGCGCTGCACTGGTGGTGCCCCGATCCCGCAGCTGAATAAACTTTAGGAGACGGACCTGGCGCTTCCTGGACTTTCTTGGGCGCCCTGACACCTTCTTCACAACAATTTAACCTCTCTCCTTGAAGTTCTTGATGATCCGATAAATGGTTGATTTAGATGCAATCTTACTAGCAGCAATCTCCTTGCCTGTGAAGCCCTTTTTGTGCAAAGCAATGATGACGGCACATTTTTCCAGGTAACCATGGTTAACAGAGGAAGAACAATGATTTCAAGCACCACCCTCCTTTTAAAGCTTCCAGTCTGCTATTCTAACTCAATCAGCATGACAGAGTGATCTCCAGCCTTGTCCTCGTCAACACTCTCACCTGTGTTAACGAGAGAATCACTGACATGACGTCAGCTGGTCCTTTTGTGGCAGGGCTGAAATGCAGTGGAAATGTTTTTTGAGGATTAAGTTCATTTTCATGGCAAAGAGGGACTTTGCAATTAATTGCAATTCATCTGATCACTCTTCATGACATTCTGGGGTATATGCAAATTGCCATCATTAAAACTGAGGCAGCAAACTTTGTGAAAATTAGTATTTGTGTCATTCTCAAAACCTTTGAGGTGGTGTAGTGTGGTGGTATAGTGTGGTGTGTAGTGTGGTGGTGTAGTGTGGTGGTGTAGTGGGGTGGTGTATTGTGGTGGTGTAGTGGGGTGGTGTATTGTGGTGGTGTAGTGTGGTGTTTAGTGTGGTGGTATAGTGTGGTGTTTAGTGTGGTGGTGTAGTGTGGTGTTTAGTGTGGTGGTGTAGTGTGGTGTGTAGTGTGGTGTTTAGTGTGGTGGTGTAGTGTGGTGTGTAGTGTGGTGTTTAGTGTGGTGGTGTAGTGGGGTGGTGTATTGTGGTGGTGTAGTGTGGTGTTTAGTGTGGTGGTGTAGTGTGGTGGTGTAGTGTGGTGGTGTAGTGGGGTGGTGTATTGTGGTGGTGTAGTGTGGTGTTTAGTGTGGTGGTATAGTGTGGTGTTTAGTGTGGTGGTGTAGTGTGGTGTGTAGTGTGGTGTTTAGTGTGGTGGTGTAGTGGGGTGGTGTATTGTGGTGGTGTAGTGTGGTGTTTAGTGTGGTGGTGTAGTGTGGTGTGTAGTGTGGTGGTGTAGTGTGGTGGTGTAGTGGGGTGGTGTATTGTGGTGGTGTAGTGTGGTGTTTAGTGTGGTGGTATAGTGTGGTGTTTAGTGTGGTGGTGTAGTGTGGTGTTTAGTGTGGTGGTGTAGTGTGGTGTGTAGTGTGGTGTTTAGTGTGGTGGTGTAGTGTGGTGTGTAGTGTGGTGTTTAGTGTGGTGGTGTAGTGTGGTGTGTAGTGTGGTGTTTAGTGTGGTGGTGTAGTGTGGTGTTTAGTGTGGTGGTGTAGTGTGGTGTGTAGTGTGGTGTTTAGTGTGGTGGTGTAGTGTGGTGGTGTAGTGGGGTGGTGTAGTGTGGTGGTGTAGTGTGGTGTTTAGTGTGGTGGTGTAGTGGGGTGGTGTAGTGTGGTGGTGTAGTGTGGTGGTGTAGTGTGGTGGTGTAGTGGGGTGGTGTAGTGTGGTGGTGTAGTGTGGTGGTGTAGTGTGGTGGTGTAGTGGGGTGGTGTAGTGTGGTGGTGTAGTGGGGTGGTGTAGTGGGGTGTGTAGTGGGGTGGTGTAGTGGGGTGGTGTAGTGGGGTGTGTAGTGGGGTGTGTAGTGGGGTGGTGTAGTGGGGTGGCGTAGTGGGGTGGCGTAGTGGGGTGTGTAGTGGGGTGTGTAGTGGGGTGGTGTAGTGGGGTGGTGTAGTGGGGTGTGTAGTGGGGTGGTGTAGTGGGGTGGTGTAGTGGGGTGGTGTAGTGGGGTGTGTAGTGGGGTGTGTAGTGGGGTGGTGTAGTGGGGTGGTGTAGTGGGGTGGTGTAGTGGGGTGTGTAGTGGGGTGTGTAGTGGGGTGGTGTAGTGGGGTGGTGTAGTGGGGTGGTGTAGTGTGGTATGTAGTGTATTGGGTAGTGTGTGGGGTAGTGTGTGGGGTGGTGTATCGAGTAGTGTATTGTGTAGTGTATTGGGTAGTGTATTGGGTAGTGTATTGGGTAGTGTATGGGGTGGTGTATTGGGTGGTGTATTAAGTAGTGTATTGGGTGGTGTATTGGGTAGTGTGTGGGGTGGTGTATTGGGTAGTGTATTGGGTAGTGTATTTGGTAGTGTATTGGGTAGTGTATGGGGTAGTGTATTGGGTAGTGTATTGGGTTGTGTATTGGGTGGTGTATTGAGTAGTGTGGTGTGTAGTGTATTGAGTAGTGTATTGGGTAGTGTGTGGGTTGGTGTATTGGGTTGTGTTTTGGGTGGTGTATTGGGTGGCGTATTGGGTAGTGTATTGGGGAGTGTATTGGGTGGTGTATTGGGTGGTGTATTGGGTGGTGTATTGGGTGGTGTATTTGGCTGTGTATTGGGTAGTGTATTGTGTAGTGTATTTTGTAGTGTATAGAGTGGTGTATTTGGTAGTGTATTGGTTAGTGTATTGGGCTGTGTATTGGGTAGTGTATTGGGTAGTGTATTGGATAGTTTATGTGGCCTCTCCCTTCTCCTGCTAATAAACCTGGAGCCTGTGATTATCTGGCGCTCCTTAGTTAAGAGATAGATTTCCTCCACAGGCTGCAGTGTGTGTCTGCGTGCAGATCTATCATCTGGCGAAAGAGACACATATGGGCAGGGAGAGGAATTTAAGGGAAACGGATCCCTACTGTAAAATCACTAGTCTATTGTTCCCAGACCTGGAAACGGATCCCTACTGTAAAATCAACTAGTCTATAGTTCCCAGACCTGGAAACGGCTCCCTACTGTAAAATCACTAGTCTATAGTTCTCAGACCTGGAAACGGCTCCCTACTGTAAAATCAACTAGTCTATAGTTCTCAGACCTGGAAACGGCTCCCTACTGTAAAATCACTAGTCTATAGCTCCCAGACCTGGAAACGGCTCCCTACTGTAAAATCACTAGTCTATAGCTCCCAGACCTGGAAACGGCTCCCTACTGTAAAGTCACTAGTCTATAGCTCTCAGACCTGGAAACGGCTCCCTACTGTAACATCACTAGTCTATAGCTCTCAGACCTGGAAACGGCTCCCTACTGTAAAGTCAATAGTCTATAGCTCTCAGACCTGGAAACGGCTCCCTACTGTAAAATCACTAGTCTATAGCTCCCAGACCTGGAAACGGCTCCCTACTGTAAAGTCACTAGTCTATAGCTCTCAGACCTGGAAACGGCTCCCTACTGTAACATCACTAGTCTATAGCTCTCAGACCTGGAAACGGCTCCCTACTGTAAAGTCAATAGTCTATAGCTCTCAGACCTGGAAACGGCTCCCTACTGTAAAATCACTAGTCTATAGCTCTCAGACCTGGAAACGGCTCCCTACTGTAAAATCACTAGTCTATAGTTCCCAGACCTGGAAACGGCTCCCTACTGTAAAGTCAATAGTCTATAGCTCTCAGACCTGGAAACGGCTCCCTACTGTAAAGTCAATAGTCTATAGTTCTCAGACCTACTAGAGCCTTCTTCCCAATGCTGTATATTACAAGGTTTGGGAATAGTGTGCCATTTGAGACACATATTATCTGTTCCCAGACCTGCTATAGCCTTCACATTAACATCTGTTCCCAGACCTGCTATAGCCTTCACATTAACGTATATTACCGTCTGTTCCCAGACCTGCTATAGCCTTCACATTAACTTAATATTACCATCTGTTCCCAGACCTGCTATAGCCTTCACATTAACGTATATTACCATCTGTTCCCAGACCTGCTGTAGCCTTCACATTAACGTATTGTAACGATCCCGGCAGTCTGAGTCGGGTCCGGTCTGTGTACTAGTTTTTCTGCTCGTGATCTCCAGTTTCCCGAGGGTTCTGGAACGCTCCCTGCCTGGTTGCCGGGCAACGTTGCTAGGCGGGAGCTCTCTTGATTTCCGCACCTGCATCCCATCAGCAATCTGCACACCTGGTCCTGATCATCACCCTTCTTAGGCTCTGGCCTAACATCCATTCCCTGCCGGATCGTTAGCCATGAACAGTATGTTTATCAGCGGATCAGTCTTAGAGCTTAGAGCATTCGTTTTGTTGTTTTGCACCTTGTTTGCTTGTTGTATGCTTACCTCCGTTTTGTTCTCCCTGCAGTCACTCGTCCGGAACCTTCACCCAACCTCTGCCTGATGGTCGGCGGCTGCCGAGCCCTCATTGGACCAACTACTGCACCCTCAACAACTCATCCACGCCCCGCTCTGTTCCCTGGATTATTCAGCAGCACTCGTGGATCAGTTAAATAAACACTCACCTTTGACACCACTTACCTTGTCCTGGTCTGCTTCTGGGTTCTGGCTTAGTAAACCGTGACAGAACGATCCGGCCAGTAATGAACCCAGCGGACCTGGACTCTGTTCGCCATGCCATTACCCATCAGGAGAAGATGTTGGGTCATCATAGCACGGTACTACAGGAGATCGCGTTGTCAGTTCGGAACCTTTCTACCGGTCTGACGGAGGTCCAGAACCAGCGCAACTTTCCGGTGGAGGATCCACTACCGGTTTCACCCATCTCGCCTGCCGCTTCTGGAGCTGTGTCCTTCCGTGAGCCCAAGGTTCCGACGCGGATAAATATGAGGGGAGCTGGGAAGATGCCGTTCCTTCCTTATGCAGTGTGGATTAGTGTTCGATCTACAGCCCTACTCTTATGCCACAGACAAAGCTAGGATAGCCTTTGTGATTGAGTTGCTGCGTGGTCGAGCGCTGGAGTGGGCTTCAGCCGTTTGGGAACGACAGGATCCCTGCATGGCTTCATACCAGGGGTTCACGGCCGAGATGAGGAAGCTCTTCGACCATTCCGTCCGAGGGAGGGACGCAGCTAGGCGCCTGTTTTCGCTTCGCCAAGGAACTCGCAGCGTGGCCGACTTCGTGATCGAGTTCAAGACGTTGGCTGTGGAGAGTGGGTGGAATGAGGAGTCTCTGCAAGCGGCCTTTTACCAGGGTCTGTCGGAGCAGCTCAAGGATGAGTTGATCTCCTATCCGGAGCCTAGTGACCTGGACAGCTTGGTAGCCTTGTCTATTCGGGTGGATAATCGAGTCCGAGGAGCGAAGGAGGGAGAAGCAATGGGTCCCGTCCAACCGATCAGCTTCTCAGGTTCCAGTCGGGTCGGGGATTGGACCAGAATACGTCGATCATCGTCCACCACACAGGATTAGTGGAGAGGTCCTGTCTCCGATTCTGAACCCATGCAAGTGGGGCGGCACGGGTTAACCAAGGAGGAGCGCCAACACAGACGTAGGACTAACTGTTGCCTCTACTGTGGTGGTTCGGGACATTACCTCGCCACTGGTTCCCGGCGGTCGTCCAAACTGCGCGGCTCGCTAAAGTTGGGAGGACTTTTAGCGAGCCAGTTTCGACCTCTCAATACCTCTGTCAGACCCCGTTTCCGGCTACCCTTATGAACAGGAATCAGAGCTTAGCGATTAACGCTTTATCGATTCAGGTGCCGATGGAAGCTTTCTTGATGCCGAGTTGGTGGAACAGCTGGGGCTTTCAAGGAGCAATTGCCGGGAAGCCATTGAAGCTACCACTCTGGACGGCAGTAGTCTGGCACGTATCACGATGAGGACTGAACCGGTTAAGATGCTGTTGTCGGGGAATCATTCTGAGATGATTTCATTCTTCATTCTGCCGTCTTCCCATGTTCCTCTGGTCCTTGGATACCCCTGGCTGAAGGAACACAATCCCACGTTCGATTGGGTGACGGGCAAGGTAACGAGTTGGAGCCTTGATTGTCATGCTAACTGTCTCAAGACTGCCTGTCCCCATTCGGTTCCCAGTCAGGTGATTGAGGCTAAACCCCCAGATTTGTCCCTGGTTCCCGAGACATATCACGATTTGGGGGAAGTGTTCAGTAAGCAGAAGGCTCTGTCACTCCCTCCCCACCGACCATATGATTGTGCCATCAACCTGTTCCCTGGAGCTGTCTACCCCAAGGGAAGGTTATACAGTATCTCCCGACCTGAACGTGAGGCTTTGGAGACCTACATCAAGGAGTCCCTAGCTGCTGGTCTCGTTCGTCCCTCGTCATCACCCCTGGGGGCAGGATTCTTCTTTGTGGGTAAGAAGGATGGCTCTCTTCGACCGTGTATTGATTATCGGGGGTTGAATGACATCACGGTCAAGAACAAGTATCCCCTGCCCTTGATGAGTTCTGCCTTCGACTCCTTACAGGGTGCTACGGTGTTCACCAAGCTAGACCTACGCAATGCGTATCACATGGTCCGGATCAGAGAGGGGACGAGTGGTTGATGGGTTTCAATACACCGATGGGTCACTCGAGTATCAGGTGATGCCGTTTGGACTGACCAATGCTCCAGCGGTATTCCAGAGTATGGTGAACGACGTCCTGAGAGATATGATCGGTCTCTTTGTGTTTGTTTACCTGGATGACATTCTGATCTTCTCGAAGGAACCTTCCGACCACGTCCAGCATGTCCGGCAGGTTCTGCAGCGATTGTTGGAGAATCGCCTGTTCGTGAAGGCCGAGAAGTGCGAGTTTCACGCCCACACGACATCCTTTCTCGGGTACATCATCTCCAGGGGGAGAGATTAGGATGGACCAGGAGAAGGTTAGAGCGGTTCTGGAATGGGCCCAGCCCGGTACGAGATTGCAGCTCCAGAGATTTTTGGGGTTTGCGAATTTCTACCGCAGATTCATCCGGGATTACAGCCGTGTGGCCGCTCCGTTAACTGCCTTGACTTCCAGTATCAGGACCTTCAAGTGGAATCCGGAGGCGGATCGAGCGTTTCTGGATTTGAAGAGGCGATTCACCAACGCACCGATTCTCTCTCAACCGGACACGGCCCGTCAGTTCGTCGTTGAAGTGGACGCGTCTGATGTGGGAGTTGGCGCCATCCTGTCGCAGCGATGCTCCACGGACAGTAAACTCCATCCCTGCGCCTACTACTCTCGTCGCCTTTCGCCTGCGGAGAGGAATTACGATGTGGGTAACCGGGAGCTTCTCGCGGTGAAACTTGCCTTGGAGGAGTGGCGCCACTGGTTGGAGGGGCGGAGCAACCGTTTATTGTCTGGACTGACCACAAGAATCTTGCTTACGTGCAATCGGCTAGACGTCTCAACTCCCGTCAGGCCAGGTGGGCGTTGTTTTTCGGACGATTCAATTTTTTCCCTGACGTTCCGACCTGGATCTAAGAACGGCAAGGCGGACGCCTTGTCCCGGATGTTCTCCAAGACGGAGGAGAGTGGGTCCAAGACCGAGACAATTCTCCCCGAACTGCGTCGTGGGAGCAGTTATGTGGAAGATTGAGGAGGAGGTGATGGCGGCCCTTCGGACGCAGCCCGGTCCCGGTAACGGTCCACCCGGTCGGTTGTTTGTGCCTGAGTCGGTTCGTCCTGCTGTCCTCAAATGGTCCCACGCCAGCAAGATGGCTTGTCACCCTGGCGTGGCTCGGACGATGGCGTTTCTTCGCAGACGTTTTTGGTGGCCTGCCATGGCCGAGGATACTCTGGGTTTTGTTGCTGCCTGTCCAGTGTGTGCGCAGAATAAGAGTACCAATCGGCCCAGCTCTGGACTACTTCACCCCCTTCCTATTCCCCGGCGACCATGGTCGCATCTGGCCCTGGACTTTGTCACTGGGTTGCCCGCTTCTGAGGGGAACACGGTCGTTCTGACTATCGTGGACAGATTCAGCAAGTTCGCCCACTTTGTGCCAATTGCCAAGCTTCCCTCTGCCTCGGAGACGTCCGAGATCCTGGTTAGGGAGGTTTTCAGGGTCCACGGTTTGCCCAGTGATATCGTTTCCGACCGTGGCCCTCAGTTTACCTCTGCTGTCTGGAAGTCCTTCTGTTTGGCCATTGGAGCTACAGTCAGTCTCACATCTGGTTTTCACCCCCAATCTAATGGTCAGGCGGAGAGAGCCAACCAGAAGATGGAATCCACGCTACGCTGCCTGGTCTCTTCCAACCCCACCTCCTGGGTCTCTCAGTTGCCTTGGGTTGAGTATGCCCACAATACTCTCCCCTACATCTGCCACTGGGATGTCTCCCTTCCAGTGCCTGTATGGCTACCAACCTCCCTTGTTCCCTTCTCAGGAGAAGGAGCTCTCAGTGCCTTCTGTTCAGGCCCATATTCGTCGTTGCCACCGGACCTGGCATCGGGCCAGAAAGGCACTCCTTAGAGTTTCGGACCGCTCCCACCTATACCATCGGAGATAGGGTCTGGTTGGCCACACGGGATCTTCCCTTACGGACTGAGTCTAGGAAGTTGTTACCGAAGTTCATTGGTCCGTTTGTGGTGGAGAAGGTGATCAATCCGGTGGCAGTTCGACTCAAACTACCGAGGACGCTCAGAGTCCATCCCACCTTTCATGTCTCCTGCCTCAAGCCTGTTTTCCTCAGTCCTCTGTTGCCTCCTCCGCCTCCTCCTCCTCCTCCTCGGATGATCGGAGGTGGTCCTGCCTACACGGTGCGACGCATCATGGATTCCAGACGGCGGGGCCGGGGTTTCCCAGTATCTCGTGGACTGGGAGGGGTATGGTCCTGAAGAGAGGAGTTGGATTCCGCGGCGACAGATCCTAGATGCTGACCTCATTCGTGACTTCTACCGCCTCCATCCTGGCGCTCCGGGGAGTCCGCCCGGTGGCGTTCGGTCGGAGGGGGGTACTGCAACGATCCCGGCAGTCTGAGTCGGGTCCGGTCTGTGTACTAGTTTTTCTGCTCGTGATCTCCAGTTTCCCGAGGGTTCTGGGCGCTCCCTGCCTGGTTGCCGGGCAACGTTGCTAGGCGGGAGCTCTCTTGATTTCGCACCTGCATCCCATCAGCAATCTGCACACCTGGTCCTGATCATCACCCTTCTTAGGCTCTGGCCTAACATCCATTCCCTGCCGGATCGTTAGCCATGAACAGTATGTTTATCAGCGGATCAGTCTTAGAGCTTAGAGCATTAGTTTTGTTGTTTTGCACCTTGTTTGCTTGTTGTATGCTTACCTCCGTTTTGTTCTCCCTGCAGTCACTCGTCCGGAACCTTCACCCAACCTCTGCCTGATGGTCGGCGGCTGCCGAGCCCTCATTGGACCAACTACTGCACCCTCAACAACTCATCCACGCCGCCCGCTCTGTTCCCTGGATTATTCAGCAGCACTCGTGGATCAGTTAAATAAACACTCACCTTTGACACCACTTACCTTGTCCTGGTCTGCTTCTGGGTTCTGGCTTAGTAAACCGTGACACGTATATTACCATCTGTTCCCAGACCTGCTATAGCCTTCACATTAACATCTGTTCCCAGACCTGCTATAGCCTTCACATTAACTTAATATTACCATCTGTTCCCAGACCTGCTATAGCCTTCACATTAACATCTGTTCCCAGACCTGCTATAGCCTTCACATTAACGTATATTACCATCTGTTCCCAGACCTGCTGTAGCCTTCACATTAACGTATATTACCGTCTGTTCCCAGACCTGCTATAGCCTTCACATTAACGTATATTACCGTCTGTTCCCAGACCTGCTATAGCCTTCACATTAACGTATATTACCGTCTGTTCCCAGACCTGCTATAGCCTTCAAATTAACATCTGTTCCCAGACCTGCTATAGCCTTCACATTAACGTACAGTACCATGTCATTAAAGTGTAGAAATAGCGTAGAATGCTGTTTTAAATCCACAATATTACAACACCATTGGACGGTGGTGTAGCTCTGGTGGGGGCACTCAGCTGTGTGACGAGAGAGAGACTCAAATGGATGCAAATTGTAAATGAGATGGAATTTGCACTAATATATATATATATATATATATATATATATATATATAAAATAATAATAATATATGCCATTAAGCAGACGCTTTTATCCAAAGCAACCTACAGTCACGCATGCATACATTTTACATATGGGTGGTCCCAGGAATCAAACCCACTACCCTGGCATTACAACTGCCATGCTTTACCAACTGAGCTACGAAGGACCACTACACTATATCCCAGTGATTGGGGAAACCCTA
>NW_025533709.1:212500-362500 GCF_020615455.1 Coregonus clupeaformis
AGAGCTAACTCTGGACATGCGGCAGCAATGCATTGTGGGTTGTTGGGGTGCTTACCGTTCAGACTGCTCCTATCAATCAAGTTGTTGTCAGAAGGCCAGTAGCTTCCATCTCCATGGCGACCTGTAAAGCAGAGAGAGGGGAGAATAAATACATGGGAAAATATTTTCAAGAGTTACATATTTTAAGAATGCATTATTTCCTTAGATTCAATTATGAAACATTTTACGAACTGTATCTTGAGCCTAAATGGCAATCCAGGGATTTGAGTCTGTAGAGCAGTAGGCTGTACTGTCAGTCTAACCCATTATACATTCCTAGGTGCCAACCAATCATAGGCAACTGGAAACCATTGTGTTTTAGAGGAGGATAGTAGAATTCAGTGCTTGCCTTGGAGAGTAACTGAGTCTCTTAGGTGAAGCTCTCTCTCTCTCTCTCTCTGTCTCTCTCTCTCTCTCTCTCTCTCCCTCTCTCTCTCTCTCTCTCTCTCTCGCCTCTCTCTCTCTCTCTCTCTCTCTCTCTCTCTCTCTCTCTCTCTCTCTCTCTCTCTCTCTCTCTCTCTCTCTCTCTCTCTCTCTCTCTCTCTCTCTCGCCCTCTCTCTCGCCCTCTCTCTCGCCCTCTCTCTCGCCCTCTCTCCCCCTCCCACTCTCTCTCTCTCTCTCTCTCTCTCTCTCTCTCTCTCTCTCTCTCTCTCTCTCTCTCTCTCTCTCTCTCTCTCTCTCTCTCTCTCTCTCTCTCTCTCTCCGCCTCTCTCTCGCCCTCTCTCTCGCCCTCTCTCTCTCTCTCCCCCTCCCCTCTCTCTCTCTCTCTCTCGCCCCCTCCCACTCACTCACTCACTCACTCTTCTCTGACAGAAATTCTACAAAGGGCTCCCCAGTGACTTCTCAATATCCAATTATCCATCGAAAAAATGTATCCCCCCCCCCCAAGTGTACTATTGGACTGTATTGTAGTGGTCTGTAGTGGTCTGTAGGCAGCACAAAAACAACAGGCTTTCTTCACTTGCCTACTATAGACCGCCTGTGTGTATCATAGAGACAGCCAGGGGCCGGCAGGGGCCAAATTGACTCCTCCAGAGATGCTATGCTTCTGGGACAGTCTATGGATGCATCCCAAATGGCACCCTATTCCCTACACAGTGCCCTACGTTTCACCAGAGTCCCCTGAGTTCTGGTAAAAGTAGTGCACTATGCAGGGAATAGGGCGCCATTTGGTTAGCTGTCTATGACTTGGGGGGGGCATGTTTTGTTGTTGGAGGTTGCTCTGTTGTTTGAGACAGGCTGCGTTTCCTTATTTATTTATTTTTGTAAATGTTGTAGCGGAGGAAGAGCAGAGAGCTTCATAAAAGACATGGCTGGGATAGAATTGATTTTTGAACAACAATGAAATATTGAGGCTGCAATAGTGCTACCTGTCACTCATGTTATCAAAACATATTTCATATCCAGTGCTGAAACAAATATATCTATTTTCTATGATGACTGGCAAATTAAATTCATGATCAGTGATTTGATTGTCACATTTTTGGAAAAGCCCCATGACTCTTAGTGCAAAACAGACCATTAAAAGATTAGAGGAAGAGACTTTGCCTTAATCACCTAAACTACGCTATGAGACTAGGCTTGCTGTGTGTTAGAACCAATGACTGTGCTTGGAACAGGGAATCTTAACACATTCTAGAACATGGACTATAACACATTCTAGAACAGGGACAATAACACATTCTAGAACATGGACTATAACACATTCTAGAACAGGGACTCTTAACACATTCTAGAACAGGGACTCTTAACATATTCTAGAACAGGGACTATAACACATTCTAGAACAGGGACTATAACACATTCTAGAACAGGGACTATAACACATTCTAGAACAGGGACTATAACACATTCTAGAACAGTGACTCTTAACACATTCTAGAACAGGGACTCTTAACACATTCTAGAACAAGGACTATAACACATTCTAGAACAGGGACTCTTAACACATTCTAGAACAGGGACTCAAGACATTCTAGAACATGGACTATGACACATTCTAGAACAGGGACTCTTAACACATTCTAGAACAGGGTCTCAACACATTCTAGAACAGGGACTCTTAACACATTCTAGAACAGGGACTCTTAAAACATTCTAGAACAGGGACTCTTAACACATTCTAGAACAGGGACTATAACACATTCTAGAACAGGGACTCAACACATTCTAGAACAGGGACTATAACACATTCTAGAACAGGGACTCTTAACACATTCTAGAACAAGGACTATAACACATTCTAGAACAGGGACTCTTAACACATTCTAGAACAGGGACTCAAGACATTCTAGAACATGGACTATAACACATTCTAGAACAGGGACTCTTAACACATTCTAGAACAGGGTCTCAACACATTCTAGAACAGGGACTCTTAACACATTCTAGAACAGGGACTCTTAAAACATTCTAGAACAGGGACTCTTAACACATTCTAGAACAGGGACTATAACACATTCTAGAACAGGGACTCAACACATTCTAGAACAGGGACTATAACACATTCTAGAACAGGGACTCTTAACACATTCTAGAACAGGGACTATAACACATTCTAGAACAGGGACTATAACAAATTCTAGAACAGGGACTCAACACATTCTAGAACAGGGACTATAACAGATTCTAGAACAGGGACTATAACACATTCTAGAACAGGGACTATAACACATTCTAGAACATGGACTATAACACATTCTAGAACAGGGACTATAACACATTCTAGAACAGGGACTATAACACATTCTAGAACAGGGACTCTTAACACATTGTAGAACAGGGACTCTTAACACATTCTAGAACAGGGACTATAACACATTCTAGAACAGGGACTCTTAACACATTCTAGAACAGGGACTATAACACACTCTAGAACAGGGACTCTTAACACACTCTAGAACAGGGACTCTTAACACATTCTAGAACAAGGACTATAACACATTCTAGAACAGGGACTCTTAACACATTCTAGAACAGGGACTCAAGACATTCTAGAACATGGACTATAACACATTCTAGAACAAGGACTCTTAACACATTCTAGAACAGGGTCTCAACACATTCTAGAACAGGGACTCTTAACACATTCTAGAACAGGGACTCTTAACACATTCTAGAACAGGGACTCTTAACACATTCTAGAACAGGGACTATAACACATTCTAGAACAGGGACTCAACACATTCTAGAACAGGGACTATAACACATTCTAGAACAGGGACTCTTAACACATTCTAGAACAGGGACTATAACACATTCTAGAACAGGGACTATAACACATTCTGGAACAGGGACTCTTAACACATTCTAGAACAGGGACTATAACACATTCTAGAACAGGGACTATAACACATTCTAGAACAGGGACTATGACACATTCTAGAACAGGGACTATAACACATTCTAGAACAGGGACTATAACACATTCTAGAACAGGGACTATAACACATTCTAAAACAGGGACTCTTAACACATTCTAAAACAGGGACTCTTAACACATTCTAGAACAGGGACTCTTAACACATTCTAGAACAGGGACTCTTAACACATTCTAGAACAGGGACTATAACACACTCTAGAACAGGGACTCTTAACACACTCTAGAACAGGGACTCTTAACACATTCTAGAACAGGGACTCTTAACACATTCTAGAACAGGGACTCTTAACACATTCTAGAACAGGGACTCTTAACACACTCTAGAACAGGGACTCTTAACACATTATAGAACAGGGACTCTTAACACATTCTAGAACAGGGACTCAACACATTCTAGAACATGGACTATAACACATTCTAGAACAGGGACTATAACACATTATAGAACAGGTACTCTTAACACATTCTAGAACAAGGACTCTTAACACATTCTAGAACAGGGACTCTTAACACATTCTAGAACAGGGACTATAACACATTCTAGAACAGGGACTATAACACATTCTAGAACAGGGACTATAACACATTCTAGAACAGGGACTATAACACATTCTAGAACAGGGACTATAACACATTCTAGAACAGGGACTATAACACACTCTAGAACAGGGACTCTTAACACATTCTAGAACAGGGACTCTTAACACATTCTAGAACAGGGACTATAACACATTCTAGAACAGGGACTCTTAACACATTCTAGAAGAGGGACTATAACACATTATAGAACAAGGACTATAACACATTCTAGAACAGGGACTACAACACATTCTAGAACAGGGACTCTTAACACATTCTAGAGCAGGGACTATAACACATTCTAGAACAGGGACTATAACACATTCTAGAACAGGGACTATAACACATTCTAGAACAAGGACTCTTAACACATTCTAGAACAGGGACTATAACACATTCTAGAACAGGGACTCTTAACACATTCTAAAACAGGGACTCTTAACACATTCTAGAACAGGGACTCTTAACACATTCTAGAACAGGGACTCTTAACACATTCTAGAACAGGGACTATAACACACTCTAGAACAGGGACTCTTAACACACTCTAGAACAGGGACTCTTAACACATTCTAGAACAGGGACTCTTAACACATTCTAGAACAGGGACTCTTAACACATTCTAGAACAGGGACTCTTAACACACTCTAGAACAGGGACTCTTAACACATTATAGAACAGGGACTCTTAACACATTCTAGAACAGGGACTCAACACATTCTAGAACATGGACTATAACACATTCTAGAACAGGGACTATAACACATTATAGAACAGGTACTCTTAACACATTCTAGAACAGGGACTCTTAACACATTCTAGAACAGGGACTCTTAACACATTCTAGAACAGGGACTATAACACATTCTAGAACAGGGACTATAACACATTCTAGAACAGGGACTATAACACATTCTAGAACAGGGACTATAACACATTCTAGAACAGGGACTATAACACATTCTAGAACAGGGACTATAACACACTCTAGAACAGGGACTCTTAACACATTTTAGAACAGGGACTCTTAACACATTCTAGAACAGGGACTATAACACATTCTAGAACAGGGACTCTTAACACATTCTAGAAGAGGGACTATAACACATTATAGAACAAGGACTATAACACATTCTAGAACAGGGACTACAACACATTCTAGAACAGGGACTCTTAACACATTCTAGAGCAGGGACTATAACACATTCTAGAACAGGGACTATAACACATTCTAGAACAGGGACTATAACACATTCTAGAACAAGGACTATAACACATTCTAGAACAGGGACTATAACACATTCTAGAACAGGGACTCTTAACACATTCTAAAACAGGGACTATAACACATTCTAGAACAGGGACTATAACACATTCTAGAACAGGGACTATAACACATTCTAGAACAGGGACTATAACACATTCTAGAGCAGGGACTATAACACATTCTAGAACAGGGACTATAACACATTCTAGAACAGGGACTATAACACATTCTAGAACAAGGACTATAACACATTCTAGAACAGGGACTATAACACATTCTAGAACAGGGACTCTTAACACATTCTAAAACAGGGACTATAACACATTCTAGAACAGGGACTATAACACATTCTAGAACAGGGACTATAACACCTCCTAGAACAGGGACTATAACACAGATTCAAATCGATTAATTATCTCACTGATCTATGAACGTCCTGTTTTCCCCCATCAACCCATTACTAACATCCACTGCAGCAGAACGTCTGTCTGTCCCTACAGGGAGCTACGCTATAAGCTGTGAGGAGAGGAGGTATGATTGGAGACAGAGGAGGTATGACAGGAGACAGAGGAGGTATGATAGGGGACAGAGGAGGTATGATTGGAGACAGAGGAGGTATGATAGGGGACATAGGCGGTATGACAGGAGACAGAGGAGGTATGACAGGGGACAGAGGAGGTATGACAGGAGACAGAGGAGGTATGATAGGGGACAGAGGAGGTATGACAGGGGACAGAGGAGGTATGACAGGGGACAGAGGAGGTATGACAGGAGACAGAGGAGGTATGATAGGGGACAGAGGAGGTATGATAGGGGACAGAGGAGGTATGACAGGGGACAGAGGAGGTATGACAGGGGACAGAGGAGGTATGACAGGAGACAGAGGAGGTATGACAGGAGACAGAGGAGGTATGACAGGAGACAGAGGAGGTATGACAGGGGACAGAGGAGGTATGATAGGGGACAGAGGAGGTATGATAGGGGACAGAGGAGGTATGACAGTGGACAGAGGAGGTATGACAGGGGACAGAGGAGGTATGATTGGATACAGAGGAGGTATGACAGGAGACAGAGGAGGTATGATAGGGGACAGAGGAGGTATGACAGGGGACAGAGGAGGTATGATAGGGGACAGAGGAGGTATGACAGGGGACAGAGGAGGTATGACAGGGGACAGAGGAGGTATGACAGGAGACAGAGGAGGTATGACAGGGGACAGAGGAGGTATGACAGGGGACAGAGGAGGTATGACAGGGGACAGAGGAGGTATGACAGGAGACAGAGGAGGTATGATAGGGGACAGAGGAGGTATGACAGGGGACAGAGGAGGTATGACAGGGGACAGAGGAGGTATGACAGGGGACAGAGGAGGTATGACAGGGGACAGAGGAGGTATGGAGGGGTGAAGAAGGGGAAAAGCCAACATCTCTGTTCTGGTGTAACTAGCGAGGTGATCAAAAGACCAGCGGGGCTAGAGGGACCAGGGGAGGCCAGAGAAATGGACTCAACCATCAGCCTCTAGCCCGAGATTCCACCGCTGCCTCCCCTGGCGCCGTTTCACAAGATTTATACCTGTCAGTCTGTGTGTGTGTGTGTGCGTACGTGTGTGTGTGTTTGTGTGTGTGTGTGTGTGTGTGTGTGTGTGTTAGTGCCAAGACCCACAAGGGCTTTCACTCTAGTCAAGAAACAAATTCATCCCCTGAGTACTGGCCCACATAATGTCCACTTCCAACATTTGATATTTATTTCTCTCTGTATTTTCCTTTGTGTTGGGACTTCAGAACGTCTTCAGTTTTTCATGTGTGTTGGGACTTCACAACGTTAAATGCTGTCGTTTGTCAAGGGTAAGTTAACGTACCAGGGCTGCGGTGCGTTGAGTACAATGCCTGAGTCCATTGACCATGTTAACTATGTCAAGGTCTGAGCATTCTCTGCACACTCCACTGGCTTCCAGTCGAAGCTCGCATCCACTACAAGACCATGATACATTCCTACGGAGCAGCAAGAGGAACTGCCCCTCCTTACCTTCAGGCTATGCTCCAAACCATACAACCCCAACCCGAGCACTCCGTTCTGCCACCTCTGGTCTCTCGGCCCTCCCCATCCCTACGGGAGGACAGCTCCCGCTCAGCCCAGTCCAAGCTCTTCTCTGTCCCGGAACCCCAATGGTGGAACCAGCCTTCCCCCTGAAGCTAAGACTGCAGATTCCCCGCCCATCATCCGAACCCCTACCTCTTCAAAGACTATCTTAAATAATCCCACAGTTTAGCCTATAATTCTGTACTAAATCACAGTTGTTGGCACATCATTGCGGATTGTGCACATGTTGTAGGCTACACATTACTACAGTAGCCTATTGGCAAAAAAAAGTGATAAACATGAGAGTGATTTAAATATGATTTAAATATGAAGACAAATATAGGCCTGGCTAACTTATATTGCAGTCACCTCGGTGTTCATTTTTAATCCTTGCTTCGCTTGTTTGTAACATTGTAAACTTTGTGTTTTGTATTCAACTCTGAAGTTATCGGCGGTCACAGAGAGACATAATCATTTTGATTCTGTGTTTAGCGAAGATCTTTCGTGTGTAAAGTGACGCGGGGAGGGCACCGTCTAACGGCGCACTTAGCTGTTCCCAGCGTTTTCAAGTGCAACGTCAGCAACGATGGATTTTTGGGAAACAAGAGATTTAATGACGCTCCAACCGAGGTTCTAATAATGAACTTAGCCTTAAGATGCTTTTGCGTACCAGTTGGCACCCTAGTCTCTATATAGTGCACTACTCTTGACCAGGGCCATAGGACTCTCTATAGGGAATAGGGTTCCATTGAATGGGATGTAGCCTTTGCATTCACACGTGACTTTACTGATTAACCTTAATCTGTAAAAAACAGATGGTTTATGTAATTAAATCTTTCAGAATTAAGATGTCCCTAAATAATCATACACTTCAATGTGACCACTTCATATGCTGACTACAACTCAATCTCTCTTTTTTTTTCTCTCAAAAATAAATGTTTGCACAAAACGTCAATTAAAAGCTGTGTAAGAGCCCTTTGTGTGTGTGAGAGCCCTTTGTGTGTGTGTGTGTGTGTGTGTGTGTGTGTGTGAGAGCCCTTTGTGTGTGTGTGTGTGTGTGTGTGTGTGTGTGTGTGTGTGTGTGTGTGTGTGTGTGTGTGTGTGTGTGTGTGTGTGTGTGTGTGTGTGTGTGAGAGCCCTGTGTGTGTGTGTGTGTGTGTGTGTGTGTGTGTGTGTGTGTGTGTGTGTGTGTGTGTGTGTGTGTGTGTGTGTGTGTGTGTGTGTGTGTGTGTGTGTGTGTGTGTGTGTGTGTGTGTGTGTGTGTGTGTGTGTGAGAGAGAGAGGACCCCTCTCCTCCTCCTCTTAATTAAACCTGCTCTAAAGAGGAACTCTCATTAGTGTCGTAGCAACAAGAAGACAAGACAGTGGCTCCGTCCCAAATGGTACCCTTTTCCCTATACAGGGCTCTGGTCAAAAGTAGTGCACTACATAGGGAATAGGGTGCCATTGGGGATGTAGACACAGTGAAATGACTGCAAGCCTCTTTGTCATTCAACACCCGCCATTATCTTTAAATATAGCAAAGGTGTCCCCCCCACCTCTCCTCTTCCCCCTCACCTTTCTTTTTCGCTGCTAAGACAATTTACCACTCAAAGGGTTCATTTAGAAACCTATTTCCAATTGAGATTTTCTAAAGGGGAATTATCAGCGGTGGAAGAAGTCATTCATGAAAAAAAAGAAAGAGAGGAAGCGTGAGAGAGGCGCTGCCACGTCTGTTTCATGTTTTTAATTTGGCCTTTTTGTTTTGAGAGAGGGGGCGAATTAAAGAGAAAGAGAGAGAGAGATTAGAATTTTCTTTTCATGGTGGGAATGCTTTTGTTAAAACAGCTAGGCCTATAACTGACCTTCATTCCCCTGCTCCTTGAAGATTACCCTTCACCTGCTAGGAAGTGATGTCGGAGGGACAGTAGTAAGGATACACCATTTTAGCTCCTCGCACATCTAGGTGTCCCAACATGGCATTCTAGTCCCCTATATAGCGCACTACTTTTGATGATAGACCATCGGGCCCTGGTCAAAAGTAGTGCACTATATAGGGAATAGGGTGCCTTTTTGGACACCTACTTTTCTGTCTCCAAAGGAATGAAGTACAATTACTAAGATGAATGGTAACTGATAGACACACAGTCATCCCGCTACAGAAACATGTGTGTCTGCATGTATGTGTGTGTGTATGTGTGTGTGTGTGTGTGTGTGTGTCTGTGTGTGTGTGTGTGTGTCTGTTTGTGTATGCGTGTCTGCGTGTCTGTGTGTTATATGTTATGTGGCTGCTTACCTTGATCGTTAGCCATCTTGTCTGGGTGTTCCACTGAAAGAGAGAAAATATAACATTTTAGTGGCGAGGATTGGAGAGAGAGGGGATCTAGATCATGATCGAGAGAGGGAGAGAGAATAATCCAGATGTATCTGAGTGATGCTCCCTGCTCTCTGAACTGATCCCCAGACAGCTGTATCTCAGTGATGCTCTGAACTGATCCCCAGACAGCTGTATCTCAGTGATGCTCTGAACTGATCCCCAGACAGCTGTATCTCAGTGATACTCTGAACTGATCCCCAGACAGCTGTATCTCAGTGACGCTCTGAACTGATATCCAGACAGCTGTATCTCAGTGATGCTCTGAACTGATCCCCAGACAGCTGTATCTCAGTGATGCTCCCTGCTCTCTGAACTGATCCCCAGACAGCTGTATCTCAGTGATGCTCTGAACTGATCCCCAGACAGCTGTATCTGAGTGATACTCTGAACTGATCCCCAGACAGCTGTATCTCAGTGACGCTCTGAACTGATCCCCAGACAGCTGTATCTGAGTGATGCTCTGAACTGATCCCCAGACAGCTGTATCTGAGTGATGCTCTGAACTGATCCCCAGACAGCTGTATCTGAGTGATATTCTGAACTGATCACCAGACAGCTGTATCTCAGTGACGCTCTGAACTGATCCCCAGACAGCTGTATCTCAGTGATGCTCTGAACTGATCCCCAGACAGCTGTATCTCAGTGATGCTCTGAAATGATCCCCAGACAGCTGTATCTCAGTGATGCTCCCTGCTCTCTGAACTGATCCCCAGGCAGCTGTATCTCAGTGATGCTACCTGCTGTCTGAACTGATCCCCAGGGAGCTACAACAGGGAACTATTAGGATCCTCGCCCTGAGCAATGTTTGCTTCTGTCCACATTCACACTGCATCCCAAATGGCACCCTATCTCCTATATAGTGCACTACCCTATCCCCTAAATAGTGCACTACTTTTGACCAGGGCCCATAGGGTTCTGGTTAAAGATAGTGCACTATATCGGTTCCATTTGGGACATAGCCAAGAGACTTGTCCCCTCTCTGAGCCCTGGTTAAAAGTAGTGCACTATATATGGTGCCATTTGGGACTCACCCTTTCTCATTCTCCCCGTTTAATAAACCAATAGTACTGCTATGCCCAGACCACAGTGAGTACTAACACCACTGTCCCTGCTATGCCCAGACCACAGTGAGTACTAACACCACTGTCCCTGCTATGCCCAGACCACAGTGAGTACTAACACCACTGTCCCTGCTATGCCCAGACCACAGTGAGTACTAACACCACTGTCCCTGCTATGCCCAGACCACAGTGAGTACTAACACCACTGTCCCTGCTATGCCCAGACCACAGTGAGTACAAACACCACTGTCCCTGCTATGCCCAGACTACAGTGAGTAGTAGCACCACTGTCCCTGCTATGCCCAGACCACAGTGAGTACTAACACCACTGTCCCTGCTATGCCCAGACCACAGTGAGTACTAACACCACTGTCCCTGCTATGCCCAGACCACAGTGAGTACTAACACCACTGTGCCTGCTATGCCCAGACTACAGTGAGTAGTAGCACCACTGTCCCTGCTATGCCCAGACTACAGTGAGTACTAACACCACTGTCCCTGCTATGCCCAGACCACAGTGAGTACTAACACCACTGTCCCTGCTATGCCCAGACCACAGTGAGTACTAACACCACTGTCCCTGCTATGCCCAGACTACAGTGAGTACTAACACCACTGTCCCTGCTATGCCCAGACCACAGTGAGTACTAACACCACTGTCCCTGCTATGCCCAGACCACAGTGAGTACTAACACCACTGTCCCTGCTATGCCCAGACCACAGTGAGTAGTAGCACCACTGTCCCTGCTATGCCCAGACCACAGTGAGTACTAACACCACTGTCCCTGCTATGCCCAGACCACAGTGAGTACTAACACCACTGTCCCTGCTATGCCCAGACCACAGTGAGTACTAACACCACTGTCCCTGCTATGCCCAGACCACAGTGAGTACTAACACCACTGTCCCTGCTATGCCCAGACCACAGTGAGTACTAACACCACTGTCCCTGCTATGCCCAGACCACAGTGAGTAGTAGCACCACTGTCCCTGCTATGCCCAGACCACAGTGAGTACTAACACCACTGTCCCTGCTATGCCCAGACCACAGTGAGTACTAACACCACTGTCCCTGCTATGCCCAGACCACAGTGAGTACTAACACCACTGTCCCTGCTATGCCCAGACCACAGTGAGTACTAACACCACTGTCCCTGCTCTCTGCTGTTAGCTTCTTATTATCCCAGAACCGTTAAACATTCAATTAGATCTAAGCTCTAAAAATGGAGCCTGAAGACAACAAATCCGTTTTTCATTTCTGTGCCCCTCAATAGGTTCCGAAAGGCTCAAAGCACTGAACAGAATGACATGTATGAATGAAGACGTTTTCTGACAGCTCAACTACAGTATGATTCATATTGAAACTTTGTAACGGACGTTCTCTATCTTTAAAACGTGGACGCTACCATGATTACAGAAAGTGTTTAGAAACATATTCTATTCTTATTTACAGTAAAAGTGACTCCAAAATGACACAATACATTATCTCCCATTCATTTCTATTGGGCACAAAATAATCTGAAACACAACCAAAACAAACAGCAAATGCATCCAACAAAGTTGTAGAGTTACAAGCTTGATGTAGTCATTACATGCTAGGAATATGGGACCAAATACTAAACTTTTCACTACTTTAATATACATATAAGTGAATTTGTCCCAATACTTTTGGTCCACTAAAATGGGGGGACTGTGTACAAAAAGTGCTGTAATTTCTAAACGACTCACCCGATATGGAGGAATATACCCTCCAATGAAAGGGTGAGAGATGAGGAAAGTATGCTAGCTAGTTATCCCGTACCTTTGGTTGTCCTGAACTGGATGGGGTCTGAGAGTCAAGGAAGGTAGGCTGGATGTATGGGTAGGATGGTGAGAAGTTAGCTAACGGGATGATAAGGTAATAATGAGAGGGGAGAAGGTACAGTGAGGGGAAAAAAGTATTTGATCCCCTGCTGATTTTGTACGTTTGCCCACTGACAAAGACATGATCAGTCTATAATTTTAATGGTAGGTTTATTTGAACAGTGAGAGACAGAATAACAACAACAAAAATCAAGAAAAACGCATGTCAAAAATTTTATGAGGGAAATAAGTATTTGACCCCTCTGCAAAACATGACCTATTACTTGGTGGCAAAACCCTTGTTTGCAATCACAGAGGTCAGACGTTTCTTGTAGTTGGCCACCATGTTTGCACACATCTCAGGAGGGATTTTGTCCCACTCCTCTTTGCAGATCTTCTCCAAGTCATTAAGGTTTCAAGCCTGACGTTTGGCAACTCGAACCTTCAGCTCCCTCCACATATTTTCTATGGGATTAAGGTCTGGAGACTGGCTAGGCCACTCCAGGACCTTAATGTGCTGCTTCTTGAGCAGAAAAGCACCCCCAAAGCATAATGTTTCCACTTCCATGTTTGACGGTGGGGATGGTGTTCTTGGGGTCATAGGCAGCATTCCTCCTCCTCCAAACATGGCGAGTTGAGTTGATGGCAAAGAGCTCCATTTTGGTCTCATCTGACCACAACACTTTCACCCAGTTCTCCTCTGAATCATTCAGATGTTCATTGGAAAACTTCAGACGGGCCTGTATATGTGCTTTCTTGAGCAGGGGGACCTTGCGGGTGCTGCAGGATTTCAGTCCTCCACGGCGTAGTGTGTTACCAATTGTTTTCTTGGTGACTATGGTCCCAGCTGCCTTGAGATCATTGACAAGATCCTCCCGTGTAGTTCTGGGCTGATTCCTCACCGTTCTCATGATCATTGCAACTCCACTAGGTGAGATCTTGCATGGAGCCCCAGGCCGAGGGAGATTGACAGTTATTTTGTGTTTCTTCCATTTGCGAATAATCGCACCAACTGTTGTCACCTTCTCACCAAGCTGCTTGGCGATGGTCTTGTAGCCCATTCCAGCCTTGTGTAGGTCTACAATCTTGTCCCTGACATCCTTGGAGAGCTCTTTGGTCTTGGCCATGGTGGAGAGTTTGGAATCTGATTGATTGCTTCTGTGGACAGGTGTCTTTTATACAGGTAACAAACTGAGATTAGGAGCACTCCCTTTAAGAGTGTGCTCCTAATCTCAGCTCGTTACCTGTATAAAAGACACCTGGGAGCCAGACATCTTTCTGATTGAGATGGGGTCAAATACTTTTTTCCCTCACTGTAGCTAATGGGATGTTAAGGTAATGATGAGAGAAGAGAAGGTAGCTAACGGGATGTTAAGGTAAGAATGAGAGGGGAGAAGGTAGTTAATGGATGTTAAGGTAAGAATGAGAGGGGAGAAGGTAGTTAACGGATGTTAAGGTAAGGATGAGAGGGGAGGGAGAAGGTAGCTAACGGATGTTAAGGTAAGAATGAGAGGGGAGAAGGTAGTTAACAGCACTAGATGTAAGGGTGAGAGGGGAGAAGGTAGTTAACAGCACTAGATGTAAGGATGAGAGGGGAGAAGGTAGGCTGAACGTAAATGTAATAAAGGTAACGATAGTCATCCTGTACCTTTGTTAGTCCTGAACTGGATGGGGTCTGAGAGGGGGCCCACTCCCTTGGCGTTCTTAGCCTGGATCCTGAAGTAGTAGACAGTGTCCAGGTTGAGGTCCATCACCTGGTGGGTCAGACGGTCTCCATTGATACTCTCCATAACCCAGTCATCTATAGGCATGTTCTTATCCAGGGTGTAGTACAGAATATACCCTGATAGAGAAACAAAACACAGAGGAAGACTGATTAACCCTAACTATAAACGCATTCATCTATAGGATTAACCCTAACCATAACCCATTAATCTATAGGATTAACCCTAACCATAACCCATTCATCTATAGGATTAACCCTAACCATAACCCATTCATCTATAGGATTAACCCGAACCATAACCCATTCATCTATAGGATTAACCCTAACCATAACCCATTCATCTATAGGATTAACCCTAACCATAACTCAGTCATCTATAGGAGTCTCAAGACAGCACAAACATATCTATTACCAGGCTAGAGTCTTATCCAGTGTGTATAACTGGATGTAGCCTGACAGATCACAAAGACAACACAACACAAAATACATACTCTGAGGAATCATGTAGTCTAGAGACCTCTACATCATAACAGAATCAACAGATACCTGAGCCATGTATTCTACAGACCTGTACATCATAACCTAATCAACAGATACCTGAGTCATGTAGTCTAGAGACCTCTACAGTACATCATAACAGGGCCAGAATCAACAGAAGTATCTTAACAATTAGCTTTATTTTCATTTTTTACAAGTAATCACTAGAGTCATAAACAACTGATATTTGAGAAAGGATGGTAGGAACAATTAGAAAATAATACATGAACATGCTAAAGGTGATGAACAGGGTTAACCCAATACCCTCCAGGTATTCGTATTTGTATTTATTATGGATCCCCATTAGCTGCTGCCAAGGCAGCAGCTACTCTTCCTGGGGTCCAGCACAATTAAGACAGTTCATACAATTTAAAAAACATTACAATACATTCACAGATTTCACAACACACTGTGTGCCCTCAGGCCCCTACTCCACCACTACCACATATCTACAACACAAAATACTTGTGTGTATAGTGCGTATGTTATCGTGTGTGTGTATGCATGTGTCTGCGCCTATGTTTGTGTTGCTTCACAGACTCCGCTGTTCCATAAGGTGTTTTTATCTGTTTTTTAAATCTAATTTTACTACTTGAATCAGTTACCTGATGTGGAATTGAGTTCCATGTAGTCATGGCTCTATGTAGTACTGTGTGCCTCCCATAGTCTGTTTTGGAATTGGGGACTGTGAAGAGACCTCTGGTGGCATGTCTTGTGGGGTATGCATGGGTGACCGAGCTGTGCACCAGTAGCTCAAACAGACAGCTCGGTGCACCCAACATGTCAACACCCCTCATAAACACAAGTAGTGATGAAATCAATCTCCTTCACTTTGAGCCAGGAGAGATATTAGCTCTCTGTGTACATCTAAGGGCCAGCCGTGCTGCCCTGTTCTGAGCCAATTGCAATTTTCCTAAATCCTTTTTTGTGGCACCTGATCACACGACTGAACAGTAGTCCAGGTGTGACAAAACTAGGGCCTGTAGGACCTGCCTTGTTGATAGTGCTGTTAAGAAGGTAGAGCAGCGCTTTATTATGGACATAAGTCTCCCCATCTTAGCTACTGTTGTATCAACATGTTTTGACCATGACAGTTTACAATCCAGGGTTACTCAAAGCAGTTTAGTCACCTCAACTTGCTAAATTTCTAAATTATTTATTACAAGATTTAGTTGAGGTTTAGGAATTAGTGAATGATTTGTCACAAATAAAATGCTTTTAGTTTTATAAATATTTAGGACTAACTTATTCCTTGCCACCCACTCTGAAACTAACTGCAACTCTTTGTTAAGTGTTGCAGTCATTTCAGTCGCTGTAGTAGCTGACATGTATAGTGTTGAGTCATCCGCATACATAGACACTCTAGCTTTACTCAAAGCCAGTGGCGTGTCATTAGTAAAGATTGAAAAAAGTAATGGGCCTAGACAGCTGCCCTGGGGAATTCCTGATTCTACCTGGATTATGTTGCAGAGGCTTCCATTAAAGAACACCCTCTGTGTTCTGTTAGACAGGTAACTCTGTATCCACAATATAGCAGGGGGTGTAAAGCCATAACACATACGTTTTTCCACCAGCAGACTATGATCGATAATGTCAAAAGCCGCACTGAAGCCTAACAAAACAGCCCCCACAATCTATTTATCATCAATTTCTCTCAGCCAATCATCAGTCATTTGTGTAAGTGCTGTGCTTGTTGAATGTCCTTCTCTATAAGCATGCTGAAAGTTTGTTGTCAATTTGTTCACTGTAAAATAACATTGTATCTGGTCAAACACTATTTTTTCCTTTACTATGTTTAGGTAGCAGAATGACTTTTGCTTCCCTCCAAGCCTGGGGGCACACACATTCTAGTAGGCTTAAATCAAAAATATGGCAAATAGGAGTGGCAATATTGTCCGCTATTATCCTCAGTAATTTTCCATCCAAGTTGTCAGACCCCGGTGGCTTGTCATTGTTGATAGACAACAATACTTTTTTCACCTCTTCCACACTCACTTTACGGAATTCAAAATTACAATGCTTGTCTTTCATAATTTGGTCAGATATACTTGGATGTGTAGTGTCAGCAATTGTTGCTGGCATGTCATGCCTAAATTAGCTAATCTTACCAATGAAAAAATAATTAAAGTAGTTGGCAATATCAGTTTTGTGATGATGGTTTTGTGTGTGCCATCTGATTCAATGAATGATGGAGCTGAGTTTGCCTTTTTCCCCAAAATGTCATTTAAGGTGCTCCAAAGCTTTTTACTATCATTCTTTATGTCATTTATCTTTGTTTCATAGTGTAGTTTCTTCTTCTTTTTATTCAGTTTAGTCACATGATTTCTCAATTTGCAATACGTTTGCCAATCGGTTGTGCAGCCAGACTTATTTGCCATTCCTTTTGCCTCATCCCTCTCAACCATACAATTTTTCAATTCCTCATCAATCCACGGGGATTTAACAGCTTTTACAGTCATTTTCTTAATGGGTGCATGCTTATTAGTAAATGGAATAAGCAATTTCATAAATGTGTCAAGTGCAGTGTCTGTTTGCTCCTCATTACACACCATGGACCAACATATATTCTTTACATCAACAACATAGGAATTACTACAAAACTTATTGTATGACCTCTTATACACAATATTAGGCCCAGCCTTTGAAACTTTGGTTTTCCTAGATATGGCTACTATATTGTGATCACTACGTCCAATGGATTTTGATACTGCTTTCAGACAAATCTCTGCAGCATTAGTAAAGATATGATCAATACATGTTGATTATTTAATTACTGTACTGTTTGTAACTACCCCGGGAGGTTGATCGATAACCTGAACCAGGTTGCAGGCACTGGTTACAGTTTGAAGCTTTCTCTTGAGTGGGCAGCCTGATGAAAGCCAATCGATATTTAAAATCACCCAGAAAGTATACCTCTCTATTGATATCACATACATTATCAAGCATTTCACACATGTTATCCAGATACTGACAGTTAGCACTTGGTGGTCTATAGCAGCTTCCCACCAGAATGGGTTTTAGGTGAGGCAGATGAACCTGTAGCCATATTACTTCAACAGTATTTAACATGAGATCCTCTCTAAGCTTTACAGGAATGTGGTTCTGAATTTAAACAGCAACACCTCCACCATTGGCATTTCTATATTTTATTTAAATGTTATAACCTTGTATTGCTACCACTATGTCATCAAAGGTATTATCTAAGTGAGTTTCAGAGATGGTCAGAATATGAACGTCATCTGTTACTAGCAAATTATTGATGTCATGAACCTTGTTTCTTACATTTACATCATTTAGCAGACGATCTTATCCAGAGCGACTTACAAATTGGTGCATTCAACTTAGGATAGCCAGTGGGACAACCACTCTTAAAAAAAAAAACATTTTATGGGGGGGTGGGAGAGGGGGGTAGAAGGATTACTGTTATACTATTCCAGGTATTCCTTAAAGAGGTAGGGTTTCAAGTATGAGGACAGATTGACACTCCGTGTTCCAGAGGACAGATTGACTCTCTGTGTTCCAGAAGACAGATTGACTCTCTGTGTTCCAGAAGACAGATTGACTCTCTGTGTTCCAGAGGACAGATTGACTCTCTGTGTTCCCACATAGTTAGAGTGGGGAGTAGGAAACAAGGAAACAGTATCCAGCTACCACACATAAACGCATGAACAAACAAGCACGCACACAAGCATATTTGCACACGCACACACACACACACACACACACACACACACACACACACACACACACACACACACACACACACACACACACACACACACACACACACACACACACACACACACACACACACACACACACACACACACACATGCACACACACACACAGACACGCATGCACACACACAAACACACACCCTCCTCGGGGAGCACTCTATTGGCCGTAGTCTGACTTCAGTAGTCAACAGGGTCATTACTGGAGATTTATAACATGGAGGAGGAGGAGGAGGAGGAGGAGGAGGAGGAGGAGGAGGAGGGAGGAGAGGAGGAGGAGAGGAGGAGGAGGGGAGGATGGAGGAGGAGGAAGAGGAGGGGAGGATGGAGGAGAGGAGGAGGAGGAGGAGAGGAGAGGAGGAGGAGAGGAGGAGGAGAGGAGGAGGAGGGGAGGAGGAGGGGAGGATGGAGGAGGAGGAAGAGGAGGGGAGGATGGAGGAGAGTAGGTGGAGGAGAGGAGAGAGGAGGAGTGAAGGGGTGAGGAGGAGGAGTAGGGAAGGAGGAGGGTGGAATAAGGAGAGGGAGGAAGGGAGACAGGCTATCCCTGGACCACACAGAGTTGGTCCCACATCTCTTTGTGTTGTCTTCCCAACTCCTTGTCACTCATTATCATGCTAAACAGATCTGGGACCCAGGCTACATTACAGCAATGGGAGAGGAGGTTAGGGGCGTTGTTAGGGGTGTTGTTAGGGGTGTTTTTATGGGCGTTGTTAGGGGTGCTGTTAGGGGCATTGTTAGGGGCATTGTTAAGGGCGTTGTTAGGTGCGTTGTTAGGGGCGTTATTAGGCGTGCTGTTAGGGGCGCTGTTAGGGGTATTGTTAGGGGTGTTGTTAGGGGCGTTGCTAGGGGTGTTGTTAGGGGTGTTGTTAGGGGTGTTGTTAGGTGCGTTGTTAGGGGTGTTGTTAGGGGCGTTGTTAGGGGCGTTGTTAGGGGCATTTTTAGGGGCGTTGTTAGGGGTGTTGTTAGGAGTGTTGTTAGGGGCGTTGTTAGGGGTGTTGTTAGGTACATTGTTAGGGGCACACTCAGGCTAACAAGATAAACGGTCCGAGGCGGGGACGGCAGTTCTTCTTACCCATGATTCGTCCGTTAGCCTCCATGGGGGGTTGCCAGCTGATCAGGATGGCTCTGGGTCTTCCCTCCCTGCTGATCACTGTCAGGTCCTTGGGGGCGGAGCTGGGAGCTGTCAACCAATCAGGTAAAGAGAAAGAAAGGAAACGACAAGGGTCAGCCAATCAGGGGTGGTGAGGAACAGGAAGTAGAGGTCAGGGGTCAGGTTTATAGCACCAACGACATGTGTCCTAATTCTGTCATCATCACACCACCACACACTGCTGTTCATTTGAGCTTTAATTCATTCTGTTATTACAATAAGCTGACGTTAAGCCCGAGGCCCAGCAGAGGCTGCATGCTAAAAACACGCTGCTCTGGAATGTCATGTGTCAATAGGCTCACAAGTTAGACTATTGTTTCTGGAGGTGTTTTTGGAAATCAAGGCTAACATGTGTGCTGGTTCCCATGCAGCATAAACGTATCTGAGACCAGCTCTTGATCTCTCCTGAATACAATGAAATGGAATTAAACATCAAACTCTTTGTTTATAAAGGACTACCACAGGAATTCCAATTCCATAGAACAGTTGAGTTGATTTCATTGAAAGGTTGAATTGCTATATAACTACCTTTGCTCAAAGATCAAACCAATCACATATGTTCCTGTTTCTATTTCCAACACGATTCATATCTTTTGCTTGTTATTTCTGTGTGGGAATAGCAATCAACAACAAACACAAGTTTCAAGAACAGAGTGTGTCCCAAATAGCACCATATTCCCTATATAGTGCACTATTCCCTTTTAGTGCACAATATGCTGTGGTGAAAAGTAGGACACTATCTAGGCAAAAGGGTGCCATTTGGGATAAAGGCCAAACAATGTTAAAAGCAATCACTAGCCAACATAGTCCAAACAGGTATCAGGACTCCTATGTTGTTCTCAGTAATTGTGATAGATTACCTGAGGGAGACTAAGGGGTCAGTGTTTATCTGAGAACATTCCTTCTAATGGAGCCTGCATGGCGACAAAGCTGATTAAAACCTGCTAGTGATCTGGACCAGGTCAGGTAATTAACATGCTGTCCCTTTAACGACCAAACAGAGGCTCTAAGGTTCTAAGCCTACGTTTACAAATATTGGCAAAAGATCTGATTGGTCAGAAGAACATTTAGTGAGAAAGAAACATCTAAATTGGGCTGCCTGTATAAACACAGCCTTAAGTCATGGAACTAGCGTAGGCCTCACACAGACTGTTAATCCTTTAACTGACGTAGAACGCATTTGACACAATGGTTGTGATGCAACTGATATTTTTGTAATACAACATATTTTGTCTGCAAAACAAAATGTGCATGCAACCATTGTCTCCACAAGCTGTTGCAATTATTTTGGTGCAGAACAACGTTCAATTATATCAAAACCGATGTGCCAAATGCGTTGTACATCAGTTTTACAACTTGAGTGTGTATGGGGCCATGCAGCAGGACCTCACCAGTGTATTATACCAGGAGGGAACAACGGTTTCTGTAACGAATTTCCAACATCAAAGTGCCTCGGAGATGACTAAGATTAAGAGTTGACTACAATTGTGCTTTCCATGGCAACATATATACTACAAAGACGTAGCTACAATTGAATGTCAATGTGTTCATTACCAAACAGAGTTCTAAGTTACGTAGCTAGCAGGGCCTTACCAGGGCCTCAGCAGAGTATTATATGGGGACGGAACAATGGTTTCTTTCTGTGAACTATTTACAACATCAAAGGTTTCGACTGAGAGTAGGGAGAGTAGGGAGCAGGAAGTAGAGACAGAGTAGTGGGCAGGAAGTAGAGACAGAGTAGAGAGAGTAGGGAGCAGGAAGTAGAGACAGAGTAGGGAGAGTAGGGAGCAGGAAGTAGAGACAGAGTAGAGAGAGTAGGGAGCAGGAAGTAGAGACAGAGTAGGGAGAGTAGGGAGCAGGAAGTAGAGACAGAGTAGAGAGAGTAGGGAGCAGGAAGTAGAGACAGAGTAGGGAGAGTAGGGAGCAGGAAGTAGAGACAGAGTAGAGAGAGTAGGGAGCAGGAAGTAGAGACAGAGTAGGGAGAGTAGGGAGCAGGAAGTAGAGACAGAGTAGGGAGAGTAGGGAGCAGGAAGTGGAGACAGAGTAGAGAGAGTAGGGAGCAGGAGGTAGAGACAGAGTAGAGAGAGTAGGGAGCAGGAAGTAGAGACAGAGTAGAGAGAGTAGGGAGCAGGAAGTAGAGACAGAGTAGGGCGCAGGAGTTGTAGAGACAGAGTAGAGAGAGTAGGGAGCAGGGAGTAGAGACAGAGTAGGGAGAGTAGGGAGCAGGAAGTAGAGACAGAGTAGAGAGAGTAGGGAGCAGGAAGTAGAGACAGAGTAGGGAGAGTAGGGAGCAGGAAGTAGAGACAGAGTAGGGAGCAGGAAGTAGAGACAGAGTAGGGAGAGTAGGGAGCAGGAACTAGAGACAGAGTAGGGAGCAGGAAGTAGAGACAGAGTAGGGAGAGTAGGGAGCAGGAAGTGGAGACAGAGTAGGGAGAGTAGGGAGCAGGAAGTAGAGACTGAAAGTAAGGAGCATAGGGAGCAGGAAGTGGAGACAGAGAGTAAGCAATGGCTACAATTAAATGTCAATGTCTTCCAAAACAGGATTTGTTTAATAAATTAAAGCAGCCATTTTGAAAGTGCACACGGACTATTGCATAAGACAAATTGGCGTATACTTGCATCGAATATATATATAATTTGGGGTAGTGGTGATAATTTTCATAACTAAAAAGACAGAGAGAGCGTGAGAGAGAGAGAGAGGGAAAGAGTGTGTGTGAGAGAGAGAGAGCGAGAGAGAGAGTCAGAGAAAGAGAGATAGAACAAGAGAGAGAGAGAGATAGAGAGAGAGAGAGAGAGAGTCAGAGAAAGAGAGATAGAACAAGAGAGAGAGAGAGAGATAGAGAGAGAGAGAGAGAGAGAGAGAGAGAGAGAGAGAGAGAGAGAGAGAGAGAGAGATAGAACAAGACAATGAGAGAGGGATCGAGGTTGATAGAGAAAAGACAGAGAGCCTTACCTGCTTCGTACGTTGTAGCGTGAGCTGTCATACTCCAAGTGCTGGACTTGCGGCCCTTGGTGACCATGACAGCGAACTCGTACATGGTGTTGGGTTTGAGGCCAGTGACGGTGTGGCTGAGGGCTGTAGTGTCTGCAGACTAGAGACAGAAACAACGTAACTCCAAAAACTATTCTGTCAGAGGACCCCATTGGTGTGGTGGTATAATGTTTTCATGTCATATCCTCTGTGCTTTGTACTTTTTAACTGTTCAAATCTTTTGCCCAAAAAATACATCAAATAAAATAAAATCAAATGAAGAGAGCACAGTAGGGAGACTGTCTAGGAAAAAACAGTAGAGCTCAAAAACAGCTTTTTAACGAGCAATAACCCCACAGCAAGTCCTCATTGAGCAGGCCAGTTCAACCAGTTCTACCTGCTGGTTGAGCACATTACCGGTCATCATCACACAGCGTAAACCACTGACAATCTGAAATGGACTGTGTGGTGAAGAAGGAGCAACAGCACCTCTTCAACCTCAGGAGGCTGAAGAAATTAGGCTTGAACCCTAAGACCCACACAAACTTTTACAGATGCACCATCGAGAGCATGCTGTCGGGCTGTATCACCGCCTGGTACGGCAACTGCACCGTCCGCAACCACAGTGCTCTCCAGAGGGTGGTGCGGTCTGTCCAACACATCACCGGGGGCACACTGCCTGTCCTCCAGGATATCTACACCACCCGATGTCCCAGGAAGGCCAAAAAGATCAAGGACCTCAGCCACCCGAGCCACGGCCTGTTCATTTCATAAGTACAGTGCATTCGGAAAGTATTCAGACCCCTTGACTTTTTACACATTTTGTTAAGTTACTGCCTTTAAAATTTTTTTGATTAACTTGTTTTTTTTCCCTCATCAATCTACACACAATACCCCATAATGAAAAAGTGAAAAAAGTGAAATACCTTATTTACATAAGTATTAAGACCCTTTGTTTTGAGACTCAAAATTGAGCTCAGGTGCATCCTGTTTCCATTGATCATCCTTGAGATGTTTCTACAACTTGATTGGAGTCCACCTGTGGTAAATTCAATTGATTGGACAGGATTTGGAAAGGCACACACCTGTCTGTATAAGGTCCCACAGTTGACAGTGCATGAGGTCGAACGAATTGTCAGTAGACCTCCGAGACAGGATTCTTTCGAGGCACAGATCTGGGGAAGGGTACCAATAAATGTCTGCAGCATTGAAGTTCCCCAAGAACACAGTGGCCTCCATCATTCTTAAATGGAAGAAGTTTGGAACCACCAAGACTCTTCCTAGAGCTGGCTGCCCGGCCAAACTGAGCAATCGGGGGAGAAGGGCCTTGGTCAGGGAGGTGACCAAGAACCCGATGGTGACTCTGACAGAGCTCCAGAGTTCCTCTGTGGAGATAGTAGAACCTTCCAGAATGACAACCATCTCTGCAGCACTCCACCAATCAGGCCTTTATGGTGGAGTGGCCAGACCGAAGTCACTCCTCAGTAAAAGGCACATGACAGCCCGCTTGGAGTTTGCCAAAAGGCACCTAAAGACTCTCAGACCATGAGAAACAAGATTGTCTGGTCTGATGGAACCAAGATTGAACTTTTTGGCCTGAATGCCAAGAGTCACGTCTGGAGGAAACCTGGCACCGTCCCTACGGGGAAGCATGGTGGTGGCAGCATCATGCTGTGTGGATGTTTTTCAGCGGCAGGGACTGGGAGACTAGTCAGGATCAAGGGAAAGATGAATGGAACAAAGTACAGAGAGATCCTTGATGAAAACCTGCTCAGGACCTCAGACTGGGGCAAAGCTTCCCCTTCCAACAGGACAACGACTCTAAGCACACGGCCAAGACAATGCATGAGTGGCTTCGGGACAAGTCTCTGAATGTCCTTGAGGAGCCCAGCCAGAGCCCGGACTTGAACTCAATCGAAAATGTTTTGGTACCCTTCCCCAGATCTTTACCTCGACACAATCCTGTCTCTGAGCTCTACGGACAATTCCTTCAAACTCATGGCTTGGTTTTTGCTCTGACATGTACTGTCAACTGTGGGACCTTAATAAAGACAGGTGTGTGCCTTTCCAAATCATGTCCATTCAATTGAATTCACCACAGGTGTTTTTAAGTTTGAGTAAATTTGCAAATATTTCTAAAAACCTGTTTTCGCTTTGTTATTATGGGGAACTGTGTGTAGATTGATGAGGGTTTTTATTGCTTTAATCCATTTTAGAATAAGGCTGTAACGTAACAAAATGTGGACGAAGTCAAGGGGTCTGAATACTTTCTGAAGGCACAGCAAGTCCTACCGAGTGGCGCAGTGGTCTAAGGCACTGCATCGCAGTGCTAGCTGTACCACTAGAGATCCTGGTTCGAATCCAGGCTCTGTCGTAGCCGGCCGCGCACAAGTCGTCCAGGGTAGGGAAGGTAATGGCCAGCAGGGATGTAGCTCAGTTGGTAGAGCATGGTGTTTGCAACGCCAGGGTTGTGGGTTTGATTCCCACAGGGGGGCCAGTATGAAAATAAAAAAATAATGTAAGCACTCACTAACTAAGTCGCTCTGGATAAGAGTGTCTGCTAAATGATGTAAATGCAGACAGATTATTTCACTTATAATTCACTGTATCACAATTCCATTGGGTCAGAAGTTTACATACACTAAGTTGACTGTTGTCCATAATGACTATCGTTATGTTTGGAGGAAAAGGGGGTGGCTTGCAAGCCGAAGAACACCATCCCAACCGTGAACCACGGGGTGACAGTATCATGCTGTGGGGGTGCTTTGCTGCAGGAGGGACTGGTGCACTTCACAAAATAGATGGCATCATGAGGAAGGAAAATTATGTGGATATATTGAAGCCACATCTCAAGACATCAGTCAGGAAGTTAAAGCTTGGTCGCAAATGGGTCTTCCAAATGGACAATGAAAGATCCTAACTGACCTAAGACAGGGAATTTTTACTAGGATTAAATGTCAGGAATTGTGAACAACTGAGTTTAAATGTATTTGGCTAAGGTTTATGTAAACTTCCGACTTCAACTGTAGTATATTTCTTAATTCCATTCTTTGACTTTTATATGTGTGTGTATTGTTGTGAATCGTTAGATATTACTGCACTGCTGGAGCTAGGAACACAAGCATTTCGCTACTCCCGTAATAACATCTGCTAAATACAGTGGGGAAAAAAAGTATTTAGTCAGCCACCAATTGTGCAAGTTCTCCCACTTAAAAAGATGAGAGAGGCCTGTAATTTTCATCATAGGTACACGTCAACTATGACAGACAAATTGAGAATTTTTTTTCCAGAAAATCACATTGTAGGATTTTTAATGAATTTATTTGCAAATTATGGTGGAAAATAAGTATTTGGTCACCTACAAACAAGCAAGATCTCTGTCTCTCACAGACCTGTAACTTCTTCTTTAAGAGGCTCCTCTGTCCTCCACTCATTACCTGTATTAATGGCACCTGTTTGAACTTGTTATCAGTATAAAAGACACCTGTCCACAACCTCAAACAGTCACACTCCAAACTCCACTATGGCCAAGACCAAAGAGCTGTCAAAGGACACCAGAAACAAAATTGTAGACCTGCACCAGGCTGGGAAGACTGAATCTGCAATAGGTAAGCAGCTTGGTTTGAAGAAATCAACTGTGGGAGCAATTATTAGGAAATGGAAGACATACAAGACCACTGATAATCTCCCTCGATCTGGGGCTCCACGCAAGATCTCACCCCGTGGGGTCAAAATGATCACAAGAGCGGTGAGCAAAAATCCCAGAACCACACGGGGGGACCTAGTGAATGACCTGCAGAGAGCTGGGACCAAAGTAACAAAGCCTACCATCAGTAACACACAACGCCGCCAGGGACTCAAATCCTGCAGTGCCAGACGTGTCCCCCTGCTTAAGCCAGTACATTTCCAGGCCTGTCTGAAGTTTGCTAGAGTGCATTTGGATGATCCAGAAGAGGATTGGGAGAAAGTCATATGGTCAGATTAAACCAAAATAGAACTTTTTGGTAAAAACTCAACTCGTCGTGTTTGGAGGACAAAGAATGCTGAGTTGCATCCAAAGAACACCATACCTACTGTGAAGCATGGGGGTGGAAACATCATGCTTTGGGGCTGTTTTTCTGCAAAGGGACCAGGACGACTGATCCGTGTAAAGGAAAGAATGAATGGGGCCATGTATCGTGAGATTTTGAGTGAAAACCTCCTTCCATCAGCAAGGGCATTGAAGATGAAACGTGGCTGGGTCTTTCAGCATGACAATGATCCCAAACACACCGCCCGGGAAACGAAGGAGTGGCTTCGTAAGAAGCATTTCAAGATCCTGGAGTGGCCTAGCCAGTCTCCAGATCTCAACCCCATAGAAAATCTTTGGAGGGAGTTGAAAGTCCGTGTTGCCCAGCGACAGCCCCAAAACATCACTGCTCTAGAGGAGATCTGCATGGAGGAATTGGCCAAAATACCAGCAACAGTGTGTGAAAACCTTGTGAAGACTTACAGAAAACGTTTGACCTGTGTCATTGCCAACATAGGGTATATAACAAAGTATTGAGAAACTTTTGTTATTGACCAAATACTTATTTTCCACCATAATTTGCAAATAAATTCATGAAAAATCCTACAATGTGATTTTCTGGATTTTTAACATTTTTCTGGACCAATAACATTTGATTTGAAGACAATACAAATATTTCCAAAACAGGTTTCCAAAAATAGAATCATGCAAAAACCTAACCCTTCCAAGTTAAGTTTCTTGTGACAGGCTGTCAACATAAATGCAAAATAAGCATCAAACCAGTCGGCAAGAGACACACACACACGCCCACACACAAACACACAACCCATAACCTTACCTTGAACTTCCCACTAGTAGAGTAGCTGGTTTTCCACTTGACAGAGTAGTAGCGGACCTCAGTGGTCTTCTGGTTCTTGGTCATGGAGTTGTCTGCCCAGCTGACCCTAACAGAGTCTGGGGTCAGGGCCACGGCCTGGACACCTACTGGGGGGATCATGGGGGTGGACGTATCTGGCATGGGAGTAGGATATTTATCAAACAGATGGAACAGATCGTCGTCTGATGGATCAATGGGGTCTGGATGTGGAGTGACACATAAGCATGCCCAACACACACACACGGAGTAGTTAGGACATGCAAAGTTAGAGTGAAAGAGGAGTTCCATGCAACAGACAACCAGGAGGAGTTAGTGAAGAGTTAGTGAAGAGTTTGTGAAGTGTTAGTGAAGAGGGAGTGAACGGTTATTGAAGAGTTAGTGAAGGGTTAGTGAAGAGTTAGTGAAGTAAGTGAAGAGTTAGTGAAGAGTTAGTGAAGTAAGTGAAGTGTTAGTGAAGAGTTTGTGAAGTGTTAGTGAAGAGGGAGTGAAGAGTTAGTGAAGTAAGTGAAGGGTTAGTGAAGAGTTTGTGAAGTGTTAGTGAAGAGGGAGTGAAGAGTTAGTGAAGTAAGTGAAGGGTTAGTGAAGAGTTAGTGAAGGGTTAGTGAAGAGTTAGTGAAGTGTTAGTGAAGAGGGAGTGAAGAGTTAGTGAAGTAAGTGAAGGGTTAGTGAAGAGTTTGTGAAGTAAGTGAAGAGTTAGTGAAGAGTTAGTGAAGTAAGTGAAGAGTTAGTGAAGAGTTTGTGAAGTAAGTGAAGAGTTAGTGAAGAGTTAGTGAAGTAAGTGAAGTGTTAGTGAAGAGTTTGTGAAGTGTTAGTGAAGAGGGAGTGAACGGTTATTGAAGAGTTAGTGAAGAGTTAGTGAAGAATAAGTGAAGAGTTAGTGAGGAGTTAGTGAAGAGTTAGTGAAGTAAGTGAAGAGTTAGTGAAGAGTTAGTGAAGAGTTAGTGAGGGACCATGCAATCAAGAAAAGTGAGCGAGTGAGGAGTGGAAAGAGAAGAGAAACAGAGAAACAGAAGAGAAGACAACAGTAAGTAGAAAGACTCTACTACAGCAGAGCTACAGGACTGCTAATAAGGACACTACTATGCCCAACAGTAAGGAGAAAGACTCTACTACAGCAGAGCTACAGGACTGCTATTAAGGACACTACTACAGCAGAGCTACAGGACTGCTATTAAGGACACTACTACAGCAGAGCTACAGGACTGCTAATAAGGACACTACTATGCTGCTATTAAGGACACTACTATGCTGCTAATAAGGACACTACTATGCTGCTAATAAGGACACTAATATGCTGCTAATAAGGACACTACTATGCTGCTATTAAGGACACTACTATGCTGCTAATAAGGACACTACTATGCTGCTATTAAGGACACTACTATGCTGCTATTAAGGACACTACTATGCTGCTAATAAGGACACTACTATGCTGCTATTAAGGACACTACTATGCTGCTAATAAGGACACTACTATGCTGCTATTAAGGACACTACTATGCTGCTATTAAGGACACTACTATGCTGCTAATAAGGACACTACTATGCTGCTAATAAGGACACTACTATGCTGCTATTAAGGACACTACTATGCTGCTAATAAGGACACTACTATGCTGCTATTAAGGACACTACTATGCTGCTATTAAGGACACTACTATGCTGCTAATAAGGACACTACTATGCTGCTATTAAGGACACTACTATGCTGCTAATAAGGACACTACTATGCCCAACTACCAGAGAACTACTTTACTAACCTAAAGTAACCGCACAGTGATTCCAGATTTCTATGAAATATGACCTATAATGACTTACAATATGTGTGAAATAGGGTTCCTTACAATTGAATATGTTAAAAAGCAGCTTTTCTGTGTTGGAGTGGTGTAGGTGTACCCCAACAACAGAATGGTGTGGGCGTATACCGGTTATAAAAAAATATTCATGCAAGAAGACTGCTGATTGGCCAGCTCATCCTCCTCTAGACTGCTGATTGGCCAGCTCATCCTCCTCAGGGAGATGACATCATGTTCTATGAGGAAATAGCAAGCTTTTTTGAAACGATCTGTTTGAAATACAAGTTTGAGGTGGGATTTTTGAAGTGTTTTTTCTCCAATTTATGCTTTGGTCACAAGTACGAGTACAGGATGAGTCAAAAACATTATTTGCGTATGAGTTAACAGAATATCAATTTTAAAAGTGTGATTTTTCACTGGACAGTTACTTTAACTAGCATTAACTACCAGTTATAACTACAGCCACACCTAAGATAAGAGAAAACAGATAGTTAGCGTCAACGGCTGTAGCTAAGCAGCTATTAAAAGACAGTAACTAGCTAACCAGCTGGTTAAGCTGATACTGAAACAGAGTGGTAGCAAATGAACACAGTACATGTTGGACCACTTTACCTAAAGACAACATGTATTATACCTAAAGACATGAAGTAAAGTGCTAATGATGACTTACTAAGGACAGACAGGTAGACGTAAACCCATTAAGCATCAAGTTAAACATCATTCTGTCTGCATCATGTTGTCAACAACAAATACGTTTTTTTCACCAATCAAGGTGAGATGAACGAGGCTCTGGGGTTAATGGGCCTGATACCTGACCGCATCATTGGTTAAACTCAGAGCCCAGCATTAGAATACTGATGAACAACCAAAGACTAAACAAGAGGTCTCAACCATACATCTTGTGGGTGGCGGCAGGATAATGTGAAAAACAACGCTGTCTCCATTTTGGTGAGTTGAATTAGTGGCTAAGCGTTGGGATGTGAGATGGATTGGGAGAGAAGGGAAGCTATCCATTTCTCTCTCTCTCTCTCTCTCTCTCTCTCTCTCTCTCTCTCTCTCTCTCTCTCCACCACTCTCTCTCTCTCCCTCCACCCCTCTCTCTCTCCCTCCACCCCTCTCTCTCTCTCCACCCCCCTCTCTCTCTCTCTCTCTCTCTCTCTCTCTTTCTCTCTCTCTCTCTCTCTCTCTCTCTCTCTCTCTCTCTCTCTCTCTCTCTCTCTCTCTCTCTCTCTCTCTCTCTCTCTCTCTCTCTCTCTCTCCCTCCACCCCTCTCTCTCTCTCTCTCTCTCTCTCTCTCTCTCTCAGAAGATTAAATGTCCGACAGAGGGATGGGAATATATTTCCCTCTCGCTGCAGTGTTTATTGGCGAGCCTTTAATGCAGCTCATAAAGATGTGAGCCAGCATTAAATGCTGAATATCTCACAACAATGCAGGCAGCCAATCAGACAGGCAGATAGGTGCTGGGCTGGCCTCCCATCAAGTTCTATTTTCTGAGAAAGATTGGTGACTACGGGATTAGAATGTAATAGCTGTGAATTGAATTATCTCAGGTATCAGTCAGTGTGTTAGCTACTTTATGGTGTGTGTGTGTGTGTGTGTGTTTGTTCGGTGTGTGTGTGTGTGAGAGAGAGAGTGTGTGAGTGCATCTTTCTCTCAGGCATCAATTAGTATGTGCATACTGCTACTCCTTGTGACCTTGCAGGGACAGTCAAGTAGCATACTGGGGTAGCCGGTTGGGATCTGTAGTTCTATTCTGACAGGATGGGATCTGTAGTTCTATTCTGACAGGATGGGATCTGTAGTTCTATTCTGACAGGATGGGATCTGTAGTTCTATTCTGACAGGATGGGATCTGTAGTTCTATTCTGACAGGATGGGATCTGTAGTTCTATTCTGACAGGATGGGATCTGTAGTTCTATTCTGACAGGATGGGATCTGTAGTTCTATTCTGACAGGATGGGATCTGTAGTTCTATTCAGGCATTATGGCTAACATATCCTCTCTTCTGAACACTGTATTTTCTTTCATATCATTTCATAACTATAAACATTTGATAATGATTTAATAAAACCAGTTTGAAAACAAACACAAATAGTTACAATATTTGAACAGCCTTGTGGTCCAACACCCTATTATCACAATAAACAGTGTGTTTTGATGTGGATGTGAATTAATAACCCACTGCTTAAAGTGGCCTGTATCTTGATGTGACATTATAAGCAGCATGTTTGATGTATGTGAATAAACCCCTAGCTGTGTAAAGGCCTGTATCTGTGTGTGAACATCAAGAGAGTGTTGAGAGTTGAGTCGTGGCTGCCAGGTAGTGAGAAGAGTGGCAAGATGTTCTGATTTTATTTTGGAGCAGCTCAAAGCTGTGATCAGCCAGCCCTCTCACAGGAATAGTTTGTGTGTGTGTGTGTGTGTGTGTGTGTGTGTGTTGTGTGTGCACCACCACTTCCACAGTTACAGCTACTGGCCTGTCTGGTTTCTTGCCATCAGTCCTTTATGGAAATCAAAACGTGTTCAGAACAGATGAGCCAAGTAGTTTTGGAGAGGGTAGCTTGTTCTGTGATCCGCTTGTTTAGTGCTAGCTAGCTTAGCACCATACGTTTTCATGGGCTAGCTAGCTAGCTTAGCACCATATGTTTTCATGGGCTAGCTAGCTAGCTTAGCACCATACGTTTTCATGGGTTAGCTAACTAGTTTAGCAGCATACCTTGTTATGGGTTATTGTATTATATTTTATGGGTTAACTCTTTATTGTTATTTTATTGTTTTACTATTTACCTTATTTTTGCGCTAATTTTCGTACTTTTTAACTCTGCCTTCTTGGAAAATGGCTCGAAAGTAAGCATTTCTACACCTGTTGTATTCTGCGCATGGGACAAATAATATTACATTTGATTTGGGTTAGCTAGCTAGCTTAGCACCATACGTACCTGTTATAGATCTGGTCACAGCACTCTCATACAGGGGGACCCCCTCTCCTGCATTGTTGAACGCCTTTAGGGAGATGACATAGTGGGAACTGGGCTCTGTGGGAGAAACACCAGGAATACTGTTAATAACAATCAGTCAATCCATCCATCAATCCATCAATCAATCAATGAAGGCTTTCAGAGAGATGACAGTGGGAACTGGGTTCTTTGGAGAAAAAAACCTATCAAGAATACGGTTAATATCAATCAATCAATCAATGCCTTTACGAAGGTGACCTAGTGGAAGTTGGACTCTGTGGTAGAACACAAGAGAGCTTTCAAAGACCAGTAGCCCTTTCCTGCAGTTAAATTACCTAGTGTCCTCATGGGTGGAATGTTATTTAAAAATTTCATAATTTCATAATGAATAAACATAAAAAAACAACTGTTGAAAATCTGGTGTTTTTGTGTTAAACGGTTTTGTTACATTTCAGTCTTCTGTGATGTATATAAAGTGTAATACTGGGATATAACCTCAAAATTGAATACATTTCAACTCTATATCTTTTTTCTTTTTTTTTTTAAGCCCATAACCATGTGTGTGAGGTGTATACTTTTGTTTCAAAGTAGATTTGTTTAAGACTACAAAGAAACTCTGTGTGACCCTGATTTAGCCCACTGCAGTAAAAGGTGAAAGTCTAATGGGGACATACAGTACAGAACATAGGCTAGAGAATACAGTAATAGAATCCATGGCTGTATTCTTTATTTCTATTCATACAGCACTCAGAATCAGACAAGAGGTGATGAGACACATGGGAGCTTTCAGTGATTGAAAATAGACCCGTAACTGTCACAAGGCCTGGAGAGAACACAGGCCTTATGTTCCTCACTGCCACCGTCTCTACTTCAAGTCCCCCAACAGAGCCATCCTTCTCCTGGAGTAGGATAAAGCCTCTCTGTGGTCCACACCGTTAGACAGAACAACGCACGCACACGCACGCGCGCACACATGCACACACACACACACACACACACACACACACATGCACACACACACACACACACACAGTGGGTAGTCTCTCTCACAGCTGACTCAAGTTGCTCTAGTTTCAAAAACCACTCACATCAAAACTGAGATTGCACTAGCAAGTGCAAAGACTCACCCTTCCTGTTTAAGTTTTATGACATTTAAAGTAAGGACATTTCACTATGTAAGTTTGAAAATAATATTTCAGATGATCTTAACTCTACCCTTTGTAACAACAGGTCCTACAAAACAAACATTTCCAATACGCAGAGTTATCCTCGACCACCATCATTATCATATATGTCCCCTGTAGCTCAGTTGGTAGAGCATGGCGCTTGCAACGCCAGGGTTGTGGGTTCGTTTCCCACGGGGGGGCCAGTATGAAAATGTATGCACTCACTAACTGTAAGTCGCTCTGGATAAGAGCGTCTGCTAAATGACGTAAATGTAAATATATAACACTAATGTTCATATTCCTGTTCTTTTACTAATCATTACAGTATCTATTCTACAGTACCACATGGGGATGTTCATGTACTCTTGTGGGGGTTCTCTAGTTCGTTACGGTAGCTCCCATCCTCCAAGGCAACCCTCTTAACTCTGAGCCCTGCCAATAAGGATTGCAGCACCAGAGAGCACGTATCTACCGCTAGGAAGACAGAGAGAGAGAGAAAGAGAGAGAGAGAGAGAGAGAGAGAGAGAGAGAGAGAGAGAGAGAGAGAGAGAGAGAGAGAGAGAGAGAGAGAGAGAGAGAGAGAGAGAGAGAGAGAGAGAGAGAGAGAGAGAGAGAGAGAGAGAGAGAGAGAGAGAGAGAGAAAGAGACAGAGAGAGACAGAGAGAGACAGAGAGACAGAGAGAGAGACAGAGAGAGAGAGAGACAGAGACAGAGCGAGAGAGAGACAGAGAGAGAGAGAGAGACAGAGACAGAGACAGAGACAGAGAGAGATAGAGATAGAGACAGTGAAAGAGAGAGAGACAGAGACAGAGAGAGACAGAGAGAGAGAGAGAGAGAGAGAGACAGAGAAAGAGAGAGAGAGAGACAGAGAGAGAGAGAGAGAGAGAGAGAGAGAGAGGGTATATCTACAGGGAGAGGAACCTGTAAAAACAGGCAGAGTAATTGATTGGTATATCAACAGACAGATGTTCAATATTGAAACCATGGCAACCGACTGGCGGTTGGTGGGTGGACACCGTTTTAAATATTGATGGTGCAGCGGCCCATATGTCAGAGCATGTTAGGTTTAAAGATAGATAGCGAAAATGAGAGCAGCGGCCGTATGTTTTGAGAGATAAGTAATAACAATGTTTACGGAGTTAGAAAAAACAGAATTGCTGTGTTTCTTGTCAGTTTCATTTGTACGAATGCATCTTCTTCTTCTCTGAAGATCTTTGATTATTCTAGTTGGTGCACAGATGATCTGCTGCTGCTGCTGCGTATATATGTGTTGTTTCTCTGGTAACTAGACAGGAACAGGGATCGCTGAACCAACACATCAGTTAACACACACGCTCTGTGCTTGAAGTTTCCCCCCAGAAAATACATGTATAAATGATTAGATGATAAATTATATATTGTCCGTACAGTAGGCTCTCGGTGTCGTGTGCTCCAACAGGATGTTGATGTTCACGTTTATTCAATTATGGAGCTAGAATTGAATCGTAGAAGCTTCAGCCGCATATTCAAATCAGATATTATTGTCTCCTTCCTCATTGGTTGTGCTTTTTTTCTAAATCAACTTTCCACAAAGCGATTTCTTATTGCACGCTCCTGTTAAATAATTAATTAGAATTAAAATGCTGTTTTAAAAACAGAATGAATGCTACAGTATAAATGTCCTATGTCGAGAAAACCCGTCTTCAACAGCTGTTTTGCTAATCTTAAACCGTGGATTTTCTCTCGTCATAATGAATTATCCATATATGACCCATAGATGACCCTGTCATAGGACCATAGAGAGGTCAGATCATTCTCTAAGGAGTGGTGAATAAATCCTAACTGATCCACGATGACATTCTCATCTCAGCTAGTCTCCCGGAAGATTTAAACACTGCCATCAGTGTACTGCATGTGCATGCATAATAAATATGCAGATGGATTTGTCACGTTCGCTTACAGACGGGTCAGACCAAGGCGCAGCGTGATACGCGTACATGTTTATTTGGAACGAATAAACAAGCGACAAAACAACAAACGAAACGAAACGTGAAGTCCAAGGTAGACACAAACAACATACCTCACACGGAACAAGATCCCACAACCCACTAGTGCCAATAGGCTGCCTAAGTATGGTCCCCAATCAGAGACAACGAGCGACAGCTGCCTCTGATCGGGAACCACACCGGCCAACATAGATCTAGACATACTAGATTCTACAACAATGAACAAACACAACAAGGAAAAATCACACCCTGACTCAACATATACGAGTCCCCTGAGTCAGGGCGTGACAGGATTACCCTTTCGGATTGTATTCATTAGGCATAGAGCATGTGAGGTAGTTAAATCTATTCGGACTACGCAGACATCCACCACTTTCTCAGACAGACCGTGTGGTGTTGACACATTTACCCAGAACAATTGTCTGCTGTACTGTACGGTGATGGTCAGGTAGCCTAGCGGTTAGAGCGTTTGGATCAGTAACCGTGAGGTCGTCAGTTTCACCGCTAACAAGGTGAAAAAAATAAAAAAATGTTGAGGCACTTAACCCGCCGTTGATAACGTCAGGCCGTGACTCTCAACTTCAAATACCGTAAGCCATGTTTTCTCTGTTGTTCTGTAAGCACAGGAAGGAGATGTCACGTTCGTTGAAAGACGGGTCAGACCAAGGCGCAGCGTGATATACGTACATGTTTATTCAACTAAATAAACACAACGACAAAACAAGAACCGAAACGAACCGTGAAGTCCTAAAGTAGACACAACAACCCTAAACCGGAACAAGATCCCACAACCCACTAGTGCCAATAGGCTGCCTAAGTATGGTCCCCAATCAGAGACAACGAGCGACAGCTGCCTCTGATTGGGAACCACCCCGGCCAACATAGATCTACACATAATAGATCAAAACATAGAAAACCCACAACAAAGAATATACACACCCTGACTCAACATCCCCTGAGTCAGGGCGTGACAGGAGAAGAGAGACAGGAAGTGGACTTGTTCTGACTAGGATTGCAAAGGCAAGTTTACCAGTAAACTACCTGATTTTTTATTTATTTTTACTTTCAAGGATTTTATGTAATTTATCACAAGACATCTAGTGGCACTTTTGGGTACTTCAGATGATCACAGATGTCTGATATTATCTCTGGCCATCTGTGTGACCTTATCACATGTAATGTATTAAATAATCAAAGAAGATGGTATTAAAATAAAAAATACAATGACCAAGCTGTAAAACATGATCCTAAATATAAACCATCAACTTAGTGAATACCATTGGTGTTTAATATGAATGTTTCAGGATGAAATATCCTTTATTTATTTTACTATGTCAATGTGTCTTTGGTGTAAATGTTTTGGCGTCAAACTAGTGGCAGTTGATGAAAAAACGTAATAGTTGGAAGAGTTGCGGAGTTTTCTGAAAATGATGCAATTGTTGATTAAATGCTTTTTTCGTTAATTAGGCTATTTCCTCTTTAACCATATGGTCATTCCACTACAATCTCATGGACAATATGGACAAAGATATAAAAAAGGAATACTATACAGTGAGGGAAAAAAGCATTTGATCCCCTGCTGATTTTGTACGTTGGCCCACTGACAAAGAAATGTTCAGTCTATAACTGTAATGGTAGATTTATTTGAACAGTGAGAGACAGAATAACAACAACAAAATCCAGAAAAACGCATGTCAAAAATGTTATAAATTGATTTGCATTTTAATGAGAGAAATAAGTATTTGACCCCTCTGCAAAACATGACTTAGTACTTGGTGGCAAAACCCTTGTTGGCAATCACAGAGGTCAGACGTTTCTTGTAGTTGGCCACCAGGTTTGCACACATCTCAGGAGGGATTTTGTCCCACTCCTCTTTGCAGATCTTCTCCAAGTCATTAAGGTTTTGAGGCTGACGTTTGGCAACTCGAACCTTCAGCTCCCTCCACAGATTTTCTATGGTATTAAGGTCTGGAGACTGGCTAGGCCATTCCAGGACCTTAATGTGCTTCTTCTTGAGCCACTCCTTTGTTGCCTTGGCTGTGTGTTTTGGGTCATTGTCATGCTGGAATACCCATCCACGACCCATTGTCAATGCCCTGGCTGAGGGAAGGAGGTTCTCACCCAAGATTTGACGGTACATGGCCCCATCCATCATCCCTTTGATGCGGTGAAGTTGTCCTGTCCCCTTAGCAGAAAAACACCCTCAAAGCATAATGTTTCCACCTCCATGTTTGACGGTGGGGATGGTGTTCTTGGGGTCATAGGCAGCATTCCTCCTCCTCCAAACATGTTCGTTGGCAAACTTCAGACGGGCATGTATATGTGCTTTCTTGAGCAGGGGGACCTTGCAGGCGCTGCAGGATTTCAGTCCTTCACGGCGTAGTGTGTTACCAATTGTTTTCTTGGTGACTATGGTCCCAGCTGCCTTGAGATCATTGACAAGATCCTCCCGTGTAGTTCAGGGCTGATTCCTCACCGTTCTCATGATCATTGCAACTCCATGAGGTGAGATCTTGCATGGAGCCTCCATTTGCGAATAATCGCACCAACTGTTGTCACCTTCTCACCAAGCTGCTTGGCGATGGTCTTGTAGCCCAATCCAGCCTTGTGTAGGTCTACAATCTTGTCCCTGACATCCTTGGAGAGCTCTTTGGTCTTGGCCATGGTGGAGAGTTTGGAATCTGATTGATTGATTGCTTCTGTTGACAGGTGTCTTTTATACAGGTAACAAGCTGAGATTAGGAGCACTCCCTTTAAGAGTGTGCTCCTAATCTCAGCTCTGTTACCTGTATAAAAGACACCTGGGAGCCAGAAATCATTCTGATTGAGAGGGGGTCAAATACTTATTTCCCTCATTAAAATGCAAATCAATTTATAACAATTTTGACATGCATTTTTCTGGATTTTTTTGCTGTTATTCTGTCTCTCACTGCTCAAATAAACCTACCATTAAAATTATAGACTGATCATGACTGTAGCTCAGCTGGTAGAGCACGGCGCTTGTAACGCCAAGGTAGTGGGTTCGATCCCCGGGACCACCCATACACAAAAATGTATGCACGCATGACTGTAAGTCGCTTTGGATAAAAGCGTCTGCTAAATGGCATATTATTATTATTATTATTATTATTACGTACTCCCGAGTGGCGCAGTGGTCTAAGGCACTGCATCGCAGTGCTAACTGTGCCACTAGAGATCCTGGTTTGAATCCAGGCTCTGTCGCAGCCGGCCGCGACCGGGAGACTCATGGGACGGCACACAATTGGCCCAGCGTCGTCCAGGGTAGGGGAGGGAATGGCCGGCAGGGATGTAGCTCAGTTGATAGAGCATGGCGTTTGCAACGCCAGGGTTGTGGGTTCAATTCCCACGGGGGGCCAGTATAAAAAAATATATGTATTCACTAACTGTAAGTCGCTCTGGATAAGAGTGTCTGCTAAATGACTAAAATGTATTATTATTATCATTTCTTTGTCAGTGGGCAAACATACAAAATCACCAGGGGATCACATACTTTTTTCCCTCACTGTATATGATACCTTTTTTTTAAATGTAGGTTAAGAGCGTTGGATGACTAGGTGACAAATCTGTCTATGTGCCCTTGAGCAAGGCACTTAACCCTAATTGCTCCTGTATGTCGCTCTGGATAAGATCAAATAAAATAAAATTGTATTTGTCACATGCGACGAGTACAACTTTACCATGAAATGCTTGCTTACGAGCCCTTCCCAACGATGCAAAGTTAAAACAAATAGTAACACAAGAGGAATACAATAAAATATACAAGAATGGAGCTATATACAGGGAGTATCAGTACCAGATCAATGTGCAGAGGTACGAGGTATTTGATGTAGATGCAATGCCGTCAGAAAGAATTCACACCACTTTACTTTTTCCACATTTTGTTGTGTTATAGCCTGAATTTGAAATGGATTAAATTGAGATTTTGTGTCACTGGCCTACACACAATATCCCATAATGTCAAAGTGGAATTATGTTTTTAAATTTTTTTACAAATAAATAAACAATGAAAAGCTGAAATGTCTTGATTCAGTAAGTATTCAACCCCTTTGTTAAGGCAAGCATAAATAAGTTCAGGAGTAAAAAGTTGCTTAACAAGTCACATAATAAGTTTCATGGACTTAATTAACATGATTTTTGAATGACTACCACATCTCTGTACCCCACATATACAATTATCTGTAAGGTCCCTCAGTCGAGCAGTGAATTTCAAACACAGATTCAACCACAAAGACAAGGGAGGTTTCCCAATGCTTCGCAAATAAGGGCACCCATTTGATAGATGGGTAAAAAAAAAAGCAGACATTGAATATCCCTTTGAGCATTGTGAAGTTATTCATTATACTTTGGTTGGTGTATCAATACACCCAGTCACTAAAAAGATACATGCATCCTTCCTAACTCAGTTGCCAGAGAGGAAAGAAACCACTCAGGGATTTCACCATGAGGCCAACTGTGACTTTTAAACAGTTACAGAGTTTAATTGCTGTGATAGGAGAACACTGAGGATGGATCAACAACATTGTAGTTACTCCACAATACTAACCTAAATGACAGAGTGAAAAGAAGGAAGCCTGTGCAGACTAAAAATATTCCAAAACATAAATCCTTTTTGCAATAAGCCACTAAAGTAAAAAGGCAAAACAATTGCCAAAGAAATTACCTTCATGTCCTGAATACAAAAGTGTTATATTTGTGGCAAATTCAACACAACACATCACTGAGTACCACTGTTCATATTTTCAAGCATGGTGGTGGCTGCATCATGTTATGGGTATGCTTGTCATCGGCAAGGACTGGGGAGTTTTTTAGGATAAATAGAAATGGAATAGAGCTAAGCACTGGCAAAATCCTAGAGGAAAACCTGATTCAGTCTAATTTCCACCAGACACTGGGAGACTAATTCACTTTTCAGCAAGACAATAACCTAAAAAAAACAAGCCCAAATCTACACTGGAGTTGCTTACCAAGACAACATTGAATGTTCCTGAGTGGCCTAGTTACAGTTTTGACTTAAATTGGCTTGAAAATCTATGGCAAGACTTGAAAATGGCTGTCTAGAAATGATCAACAGCCAATTTGACAGAGCTTGAAGAATTTAAAAAAAGAATAATGTGCAAATGTTGCACAATCCAGGTGTGCAAAGCTCTTAGGAGCTCACAAGACTCACAGCTGTAATCCCTGCCAGAGGTAAATCTAACATGAATTGACTCAGGGGGTTGAATACTTATCTAATCAAGATGAATCAGTGTTTTATTTTTCATATATTTGTTAGAAATGTTAGAAATGTTCTTCCATTTTGACATTGCAGATTATTTTGTCTAGATCGTTGACAAACAATTTCAATTAAATCAATTTTAACACAACTGTGTAAGACAACAAAATGTGGAAAAAGTAAAGGGGTGTTAATACTTGCACATGAATGCAGGGTAAAGTGACTAGGCATCAGGATAGATAATAATAAGGTATTTGAGGTAGATATGTACATGAAGGCAGGGTAAAGTGACTAGGCATCAGGATAGATAATAATAAGGTATTTGAGGTAGATATGGACATGAAGGCAGGGTAAAGTGACTAGGCATCAGGATAGATAATAATAAGGTATTTGAGGTAGATATGTACATGAAGGCAGGGTAAAGTGACTAGGCATCAGGATAGATAATAATAAGGTATTTGAGGTAGATATGGACATGAAGGCAGGGTAAAGTGACTAGGCATCAGGATAGATAATAATAAGAGTAAAATAAAGAACAGAGTAGCAGCAGCAAATGATGAGTGTAAAAGTGTTTGATGTGTGTTTGCTTATGTGAATGTGTTGGAGTGAGTGTGTATGTGGTGTGTATACACTGAGTGTACAAAACATTAAGAACACCTGCTCTTTCCATGACATAGACTGACCAGGTGAATCCAGGTGAAAGCTATGATCCCTTGTTAAATCCATTTCAATCAGTGTAGATGAAGGGATGGAGACAGGTTAAAGAATGATTTTTAAGCCTTGAGACAATTGAGACATGGATTGTGCATGTGTGCCATTCAGAGGGTGAATGGGCAAGACAAAGGATTTCAGTGCCTTTGAACGGGGTATGGTAGTAGGTGCCACGCACACACCGGTTTGTGTCAAGAACTGCAACGCTGTTGGGATTTTCACCCTCAACAGTTTCCTTTCGTTATCAACAATGGTCCACCACCCAAAAGGACATCCAGCCAACTTGACAAAACTGTGTGAAGCAAAACTGTGGGAAGCATTGGAGTCAACATTTGCCAGTATCCCTGTGAAACGCTTTTGACCCCTTGTAGAGTCCATGCTCCGGCCGAATTGAGGCTGTTCTGAGGGCAAAAGGGGTGGGGGGGTGTTCTTAATGTTTTGTACACTCAGCGTATATCGTCTAGTGAGTGTGTATATGGTGTGGATAAATAGTCTAGTGAGTGCGGAGGGTCAGTGCAAGATAGAGTAGATAGTCCGGGTACAATTAATTGGCTATTTAGCACTCTGGCTATTTATCAGTCTGGCTATTTAGCAGTCTGGCTATTTAGCAGTCTGGCTATTTATCAGTCTTATGGCTTTGGAGTAGAAGCTGTTCAGGGTCCTGTTGGTTCCAGACTTGGTGCATCGGTACCGTTTGCCGTGCTTTAGCAGAGAGAACAGTCTATGACTTGGGTGGCTGGAGTCTTTGACCATTTTTAGGGCCTTCCTCTGACACCGCCGGGTACAGAGGTCCTGGATGGCAGGGAGCTCGGCCCCAGTGATGTACTGGGCCGTACGGACTACCCTCTGTAGCGCCTTGCGGTAACATGCCAAGCAGTTGCCATACCAAGCGGTGATGCAACCAGTCAAGATGCTCTCAATGGTGCAGCTGTATACGTTTTTGAGGATCTGAGGGCCCATGCCATGTTCAGTCTGCAGTACTACCACTACCCAGACTGGTACAATGTTCAGTCTGCAGTACTACCACTACCCAGACTGGTACAATGTTCAGTCTGCAGTACTACCACTACCCAGACTGGTACAATGTTCAGTCTGCAGTACTACCACTACCCAGACTGGTACAATGTTCAGTCTGCAGTACTACCACTACCCAGACTGGTACAATGTTCAGTCTGCAGTACTACCACTACCCAGACTGGTACAATGTTCAGTCTGCAGTACTACCACTACCCAGACTGGTACAATGTTCAGTCTGCAGTACTACCACTACCCAGACTGGTACAATGTTCAGTCTGCAGTACTACCAGTAATGTGAAGTACTTAAGTAAAAATACTTAAGTAGTGTTTTTGGGGTATCTGTACTTTACTTTACTATTTATATTTTTGACAACTTTTACTTTTACTTCACTACATTCCTAAAGAAAATAATGTACTTTTTACTCCATACATTATAAACCAAAGGTACTCGTTACATTTTGAATGCTTAGCAGGACAGGAAAATGGTCCAATTCACACACTTATCAAGACAACACATGGTCATCCCTTCTGCCTCTGATCTGGCGGACTCACTAAACACAAATGCATCTTTTGTAAATTATGTCTGAGTGTTGGAGTGTGCCCCTGGCTATCCATGCATTTTAAAAACAAGAAAATGGTGCTGTCTGCTTTGCTTAATCGAAGGAATTTGAAATGAATTATACTTTTACAGACGCTCTTATCCAGAGCAATTAGGGTTAAGTGCCTTGCTCAAGGGCACAACGACAGATTTTTCACCTAGTCGGCTCGGGGATTAGAACCAGTGACCTTTCGGTTACTGGCACAACGGTCTTAACCACTAAGCTACCTGCCGCCCTTCTTTTACTTTTGACACTTAAGTATATTTTAGCAATTACATTTACTTTTGATACTTAAGTATATTTAGTACCAAATACTTTTACACTTTTACTCAAGTAGTATTTTACTGGGTGACTTTTACTTTTACTTGAGTAACTTTCTATTGAGGTATCTATACTTTTTTTCAAGTATGACAATTGGGTACTTTTTCCACCACTGAGTACTACCACTAACCAGATTGGTACAATGTTCAGTCTGGCTCAACCAAAGTGTAGAAGAGAACTCACCCAGGTTCTCTATGGAGTAGTATCGCTGCTTGCTGTCCACCCTGACCGTCTCGGCGTAGGGACTTCCTACTCCGTAGCCAATGATGTAGCCCCGTACCAGGATGTTGGGGTTGAGGGGCGGGGTCCAGCTCATGATGATGCTGTTGGGCAGGGGCCGGACGTGGAGGGAACTGGGCTGGTTCGGGACTTGGCTCTCTGGAAAGACAAGAAGAAGAGAAAAATGGCAACATGACTCATTGATCAGCTGTTTTATCTCTACTCCTCCAAGACACACACACACACACACACACACACACACACACACACACACACACACACACACACACACACACACACACACAAACACAGACACACACACACACACACACACACACACACACACACACACACACACACACACACACACACACACACACACACACACACACACACACACACACACACACACACACATACAGACACACACAAACAAACACAGACACAGACACAGACATACACACACACACACACACACACACACATACAGACACAAACAAACACAGACACAGACACAGACATACATACATACACAAACACACACACATTGACACATACACACACAAACACACACACACACACCCTTTTTGAAGGACCCTTTTCAATTACCGGTAAAACCATTTTGGTTCCAGTTAGAACCCTTTTGGGTTCCATGTAGAACCCTTGTCTACAGAGGGTTCTACATGGAACCCAAAAGGGTTTTACCTGGAACCAAAAATGGTTCTACCTCGAACCAAAAAGGGTTCTCCTATGGGAACAGCCGAATAACCCTTTTTGGAAGCCTTTATTCTAAGAGTGTAGTGTGATATGATACATGTGACTTGGACAATAGAGTGCTGCTGCTTCCCCATTATACAAACAACACAGTACACAGAATCATTTGACACAACAATACATAGAATATCACCCAATCATATATCGCCCTCCCCACCCACACAGAAAAGTTCAGATGTCAGGCAAGGATGTGACAAAAGTGGAACGACCACATGATGACACAACACCTTATTTCACATGCTGTAGCTCAATCGGTAGAGCATGGTGCTTGCAACGCCAGGGTTGTGGGTTCGATTCCCACGGGGGGGGCCAGTATGAAAAATGTATGCACTCACTAACTGTAAGTCGCTCTGGATAAGAGCATCTGCTAAATGACTAAAATGTAAATCTAAAATGTATATATATATATCTGTTAAATCAGGTGGTATATACACGGAGTGTACAAAACATTAAGGACATCTGTTCTTTCCATGACATAGACTGACCAGGTGTATATATGTATCTATCTGCAATATTAAGCTGATCTACCCCCTAAAAAATAAAAAAATAAAAACATGTACAGGCTGTTATTGCTGTCTCCCTAATCTGTGTTTAGCAGTTTTATTGACAGGGGGACAAAGGGATGTTTACATCTGTTCAGCCTGCATCTAGGCACCCTATAAAGCCTCCCTGATGGCATCAGCTGTAACTCTGTATTCAGTGCATGTGTGGAGTCCGATATGACCTTTCTGGCCTGTCTGATGATGGTCTCCTGGAAAATGTCCTGGAGAGAGGAGGGAAGTATCATGCCTATAATTTTCCCTGCTGTCTTGGTCAGTCTCAAGATTTGGGCTTTGAGCTGCACTGTCAGGTTACCAAACCATCTAACGAGGATCTGCACTGTCAGGTTACCAAACCATCTAACGAGGATCTGCACTGTCAGGTTACCAAACCATCTAACGAGGATCTGCACTGTCAGGTTACCAAACCATGTAACGAGGATCTGCACTGTCAGGTTACCAAACCATCTAACGAGGATCTGCACTGTCAGGTTACCAAACCATCTAACGAGGATCTGCACTGTCAGGTTACCAAACCATCTAACGAGGATCTGCACTGTCAGGTTACCAAACCATCTAACGAGGATCTGCACTGTCAGGTTACCAAACCATCTAACGAGGATCTGCACTGTCAGGTTACCAAACCATCTAACGAGGATCTGCACTGTCAGGTTACCAAACCATCTAACGAGGATCTGCACTGTCAGGTTACCAAACCATCTAACGAGGATCTGCACTGTCAGGTTACCAAACCATCTAACGAGGATCTGCACTGTCAGGTTACCAAACCATGTAACGATGCCGTAGCGTAGGATTTACTACATAGTGGATCTATAAAAGAGAAGCAAGATCTTCTGCTTGACTCCATAGATCCTGAGTTCATGCAGGAAGTGCAAACGCTGTTGGATACGTGAGCACACCCTCTCCACATGGGTGGCCAGCACAAACCACTGTCAATGTAGACCCCCAGGTACTGTATGAGTTCACTGTCCTCTCTGTCTACCACTATGTGGCTGTGGTCCAATTAGGAACAGAAACACTGATAAAGTTGCAGCAAAGATACATCTGTATTCAAAAGCCCCCTCATGCGATAGTTCATGTCTTTTGAAAATGAATTTAAACCATCCCTCTAGGGAGAGATGCTAGGATGAAGTTCTGAGGTTAATATCAGCTTATTAGGTAATAATGTATTAGAATTGCATTAGGTTCCTCTGTCATCTCCTAAATGCATCTGCCTGATTGACCCCTTCCATCTCCTAAATGCATCTGCCTGATTGACCCCTTCCATCTCCTAAATGCATCTGCCTGATTGACCCCTTCCATCTCCTAAATGCATCTGCCTGATTGACCCCTTCCATCTCCTAAATGCATCTGCCTGATTGACCCCTTCCATCTCCTAAATGCATCTGCCTGATTGACCCCTTCCATCTATTAAATACATCTGCCTGATTGATCCCTTCCATCTCCTAAATGCATCTACCTAATTGACCCCTTCCATCTCCTAAATGCATCTGCCTGATTGACCCCTTCCATCTCCTAAATGCATCTGCCTGATTGACCCCTTCCATCTCCTAAATGCATCTGGCTGATTGACCCCTTCCATCTCCTAAATGCATCTGCCTGATTGACCCCTTCCATCTCCTAAATACATCTGCCTGATTGATCCCTTCCATCTCCTAAATGCATCTACCTAATTGATCCCTTCCATCTCCTAAATGCATCTGCCTGATTGACCCCTTCCATCTCCTAAATGCATCTGCCTGATTGACCCCTTCCATCTCCTAAATGCATCTGCCTGATTGACCCCTTCCATCTCCTAAATGCATCTGCCTGATTGACCCCTTCCATCTCCTAAATGCATCTACCTAATTGATCCCTTCCATCTCCTAAATGCATCTGCCTGATTGACCCCTTCCATCTCCTAAATGCATCTGCCTGATTGACCCCTTCCATCTCCTAAATGCATCTGCCTGATTGACCCCTTCCATCTCCTAAATGCATCTGCCTGATTGACCCCTTCCATCTCCTAAATGCATCTGTCTGATTGACCCCTTCCATCTCCTAAATGCATCTGCCTGATTGACACCTTCCATCTCCTAAATGCATCTGCCTGATTGGTCCCTTCCATCTCCTAAATGCATCTGCCTGATTGGTCCCTTCCATCTCCTAAATGCATCTGCCTGATTGATCCCTTCCATCTATTAAATACATCTGCCTGATTGATCCCTTACATCTCCTAAATGCATCTGCCTGATTGATCCCTTCCATCTCCTAAATGCATCTGCCTGATTGATCCCTTACATCTCCTAAATGCATCTGCCTGATTGGTCCCTTCCATCTCCTAAATGCATCTGCCTGATTGGTTCCTTCCATCTCCTAAATGCATCTGCCTGATTGATCCCTTCCATCTATTAAATACATCTGCCTGATTGATCCCTTACATCTCCTAAATGCATCTGCCTGATTGATCCCTTCCATCTCCTAAATGCATCTGCCTGATTGATCCCTTCCATCTCCTAAATGCATCTGCCTGATTGATCCCTTCCATCTCCTAAATGCATCTGCCTGATTGGACCCCTTCCATCTCCTAAATGCATATGCCTGATTGATCCCTTACATCTCCTAAATACATCTGCCTGATTGATCCCTTCCATCTCCTAAATGCATCTGCCTGATTGATCCCTTACATCTCCTAAATGCATCTGCCTGATTGATCCCTTACATCTCCTAAATGCATCTGCCTGATTGACCCCTTCCATCTCCTAAATGCATCTGCCTGATTGATCCCTTCCATCTCCTAAATGCATCTGCCTGATTGACCCCTTCCATCTCCTAAATGCATCTGCCTGATTGGTCCCTTCCATCTCCTAAATACATCTGCCTGATTGATCCCTTCCATCTCCTACATGCATCTGCCTGATTTATCCCTTCCATCTCCTAAATGCATCTGCCTGATTGATCCCTTACATCTCCTAAATGCATCTGCCTGATTGACCCCTTCCATCTCCTAAATGCATTTGCCTGATTGGTCCCTTCCATCTCCTAAATACATCTGCCTGATTGACCCCTTCCATCTCCTAAATGCATCTGTCTGATTGACCCCTTCCATCTCCTAAATGCATCTGCCTGATTGATCCCTTCCATCTCCTAAATGCATCTGCCTGATTGATCCCTTCCATCTCCTAAATACATCTGCCTGATTGACCCCTTCCATCTCCTAAATGCATCTGCCTGATTGACCCCTTCCATCTCCTAAATGCATCTGCCTGATTGACCCCTTCCATCTCCTAAATGCATCTACCTAATTGATCCCTTCCATCTCCTAAATGCATCTGCCTGATTGACCCCTTCCATCTCCTAAATGCATCTGCCTGATTGACCCCTTCCATCTCCTAAATGCATCTGCCTGATTGACCCCTTCCATCTCCTAAATGCATCTGCCTGATTGACCCCTTCCATCTCCTAAATGCATCTGTCTGATTGACCCCTTCCATCTCCTAAATGCATCTGCCTGATTGACACCTTCCATCTCCTAAATGCATCTGCCTGATTGGTCCCTTCCATCTCCTAAATGCATCTGCCTGATTGGTCCCTTCCATCTCCTAAATGCATCTGCCTGATTGATCCCTTCCATCTATTAAATACATCTGCCTGATTGATCCCTTACATCTCCTAAATGCATCTGCCTGATTGATCCCTTCCATCTCCTAAATGCATCTGCCTGATTGATCCCTTACATCTCCTAAATGCATCTGCCTGATTGGTCCCTTCCATCTCCTAAATGCATCTGCCTGATTGGTCCCTTCCATCTCCTAAATGCATCTGCCTGATTGATCCCTTCCATCTATTAAATACATCTGCCTGATTGATCCCTTACATCTCCTAAATGCATCTGCCTGATTGATCCCTTACATCTCCTAAATGCATCTGCCTGATTGATCCCTTCCATCTCCTAAATGCATCTGCCTGATTGATCCCTTCCATCTCCTAAATGCATCTGCCTGATTGATCCCTTCCATCTCCTAAATGCATCTGCCTGATTGGACCCCTTCCATCTCCTAAATGCATATGCCTGATTGATCCCTTACATCTCCTAAATACATCTGCCTGATTGATCCCTTCCATCTCCTAAATGCATCTGCCTGATTGATCCCTTACATCTCCTAAATGCATCTGCCTGATTGACCCCTTCCATCTCCTAAATGCATCTGCCTGATTGGTCCCTTCCATCTCCTAAATACATCTGACTGATTGACCCCTTCCATCTCCTAAATGCATCTGTCTGATTGACCCCTTCCATCTCCTAAATGCATCTGCCTGATTGATCCCTTCCATCTCCTAAATGCATCTGCCTGATTGATCCCTTCCATCTCCTAAATGCATCTGCCTGATTGATCCCTTCCATCTCCTAAATGCATCTGCCTGATTGATCCCTTCCATCTCCTAAATGCATCTGCCTGATTGATCCCTTCCATCTCCTAAATGCATCTGCCTGATTGATCCCTTCCATCTCCTACATGCATCTGCCTGATTGATCCCTTCCATCTCCTAAATGCATCTGCCTGATTGATCCCTTCCATCTCCTAAATGCATCTGCCTGATTGATCCCTTCCATCTCCTAAATGCATCTGCCTGATTGATCCCTTCCATCTCCTAAATGCATCTGCCTGATTGGTCCCTTCCATCTCCTAAATGCATCTGTCTGATTGACCCCTTCCATCTCCTAAATGCATCTGCCTGATTGACCCCTTCCATCTCCTAAATGCATCTGCCTGATTGACCCCTTCCATCTCCTAAATGCATCTGTCCGATTGACCCCTTCCATCTCCTAAATGCATCTGCCTGATTGACCCCTTCCATCTCCTAAATGCATCTGCCTGATTGATCCCTTCCATCTCCTAAATGCATCTGCCTGATTGACCCCTTCCATATCTCCCTGCTCTCCTTCATGCATTATTACCTGTTTAAATCTCCTTACTAGTTTGCCTGGCTGACACAGCTTGTTCTGGTCAGGATATGTAAAGTGTATATGAAACAAAATGCTTTTATGTTTGAGCCAGGTAGCCAGGCAGCCAGGCACAGTTATGCCCCACATGGCACCCTGTGGGTCCTGGTCAAAGGTAGTGCACTGGGAGAGCAGAGTGTTGCTGCTGGAATGAGTCATTATGGTCAGAGTTGCCAGGCTGCCAGTCATTATGTTCAGAGTTGCCAGGCTGCCAGTCATTATGTTCAGAGTTGCCAGGCTGCCAGTCATTATGTTCAGAGTTGCCAGGCTGCCAGTCATTATGTTCAGAGTTGCCAGGCTGCCAGTCATTATGTTCAGAGTTGCCAGGCTGCCAGTCATTATGGTCAGAGTTGCCAGGCTGCCAGTCATTATGTTCAGAGTTGCCAGGCTGCCAGTCATTATGTTCAGAGTTGCCAGGCTGCCAGTCATTATGTTCAGAGTTGCCAGGCTGCCAGTCATTATGTTCAGAGTTGCCAGGCTGCCAGTCATTATGTTCAGAGTTGCCAGGCTGCCAGTCATTATGTTCAGAGTTGCCAGGCTGCCAGTCATTATGTTCAGAGTTGCCAGGCTGCCAGTCATTATGTTCAGAGTTGCCAGGCTGCCAGTCATTATGTTCAGAGTTGCCAGGCTGCCAGTCATTATGTTCAGAGTTGCCAGGCTTCCAGGCTTCCAGTCAAGCAATCCTGAGCATAGCCTCAGGAACTACAGAACTGGAAATTAATCCAGCATGGCCTCGGGAACTACAGAACTGGAAGTCAATCCAGCATGGCCTCAGGCACTACAGAACTGGAAGTTAATCCAGCATGGCCTCAGGAACTATAGAACTGGGAGACATTTGAAACAGCTGGTGCATATTTACAGTGAACGCTGTCTCTCATGCATATTCTCTCTCAATCTCTCTCTTTCTCTCAATCTTGATTACTCTCTCTTTGCCTCTCTCTCTCTCCACCCCTCTCTCTTTGTTTGCATTTCTGTTTCTCTCTCTCTCCACCCGTCTCTCTCTCTCCCCCGTCTCTCTCTCTCCACCCGTCTCTCTCTCTCCCCCCGTCTCTCTCTCTCCCCTGTCTCTCTCTCTCCCCCCGTCTCTCTCTCTCTCCCCCTCCCTCTCTTTCTTCCATCAAATTGCCCTTGGAGCATAGAGGATACCTGCACAGCATGTTTGATGATGCTCAATCTGTAAAACTGCATATAAACACCTTTGGTCTCACCACGAGTATAAATATTTACATACAGTGTTTTCTATTCTGTTGCATTACAACCTGTCATTTAAATGGATTTTTATTTGGATTTCATGTAATGGACATACACAAAATAGTCTAAATTGGTGAAGTGAAGTGAAAGCAAGCGGCACCATGAAGACCAAGGAGCTCTCCAAACAGGTCAGGGACAAAGTTATGGAGAAGTACAGATAAGTGTTGGGTTATAAAAAAATATCAAAAACTTTGAACATCCCACTGAGGACCATTAAATCCATTATTTAAAAATGGAAAGAATATGGCACCACAACAAACCTGCCAAGAGAGGGCTGCCCACCAAATCTCACGGACCAGGCAAGGAGGGCATTAATCAGAGAGGCAACAAAGAGACCAAAGATAACCCTGAAGGAGCTGCAAAGCTCCACAGCAGAGATTGGAGTATCTGTCCATAGGACCACTTTAAGCCGTACACTCCACAGAGCTGGGCTTTACGGAAGAGTGGCCAGAAAAAAAGCATTGCTTAAAGAAAAAAATAAGCAAACACGTTTGGTGTTCGCCAAAAGGCATGTGGGAGACTCCCCAAATATATGGGAGAAGGTACTCTGGTCAGATGAGACTAAAATTGAGCTTTTTGGCCATCAAGGAAAACGCTATGTCTGGCGCAAACCCAAAACCTCTCATCACCCCCGAGAACACCATCCCCACAGTGAAGCATGGTGGTGGCAGCATCATGCTGTGGTGATGTTTTTCATCGACAGGGACTGGGAAACTGGTCAGAATTGAAGGAATGATGGATGGCGCTAAATACAGGGAAATTCTTGGGGGAAATCTGTTTCAGTCTTCCAAAGATTTGAGACTGGGACAGAGGTTCACCTTCCAGCAGGACAATGACCCTAAGCATACTGCTAAAGCAATACTCAAGTGGTTTAAGGGGAAACATTTAAATGTATTGGAATGGCTTAGTCAAAGCCCAGACATCAATCCAATTAAGAATCTGTAATATGACTTAAAGATTGCTGTACACCAGCGGAACCCATCCAACTTGAAGGAGCTGGAGCAGTTTTGCCTTGAAGAATGGGCAAAAATCCCAGTGGTTAGATATGCCAAGCTTATAGAGACATACCCCAAGAGACTTGCAGCTGTAATTGCTGCAAAATGTGGCTCTACAAAGTATTGACTTCGGGGGGGGGGGTGAATAGTTATGCACGCTCAGGGTTTCTGTTTTTTTTGGTCTTATTTCTTGTTTGTTTCACAATAAAAAAGATTTTGCATATTCAAAGTGGTAGGCATGTTGTGTAAATCAAATGATACAAACCCCCCCAAAAAATCAATTTTAATTCCAGGTTGTAAGGCAACAAAATAGGAAAAATGCCAAGGGGGTGTGAATACTTTCGCAAGCCACTGTACCTGACTCACACACAACATGGAATAAAGAGATGGATGTGTCTGAATATCAGAGTTTAGACCAGAGATACCGTATCTTTAGAAATATCCCCAGGCAATAGACAGGAAGGCATGGCAGAGGAGGAGGAAGAGAGGAGGGTTGCATCCGAGGAGGAGGAAGAGAGGAGGGTTGCATCTAAAATGGCGCCCTATTCTCTAATTGGTAGAGCACGGCGCTTGTAACGCCAGGGTAGTGGGTTCGATCCCCGGGACCACCCATACGTAAAAATGTATGCACACATGACTGTAAGTCGCTTTGGATAAAAGCGTCTGCTAAATGGCATATTACTTTTGACCAGGGCCATAGGGTGCCATTTGGAACGCAGACGAGGAGAGACTGAAGTGTAAATAAAGTGTTTTCTTTCTCACCATCAAGGTCGTTCTCTGGCGTCTCGGCGGTAAACCACTCGCTGGCTGGGCCGGTGCCGTTAGCTGTCATGGCTGCCACCTGGAAGCTGTACTGACTGCCTTTCTCCAGGCCTGAGGAAAAGACGGGAAACAGCGGCATGTTAAACCCATTGAAGATTGGGAACATCCATCACACCACACACATACAACAGCCTGAATAGTTGTGGGTTCAATCCCCACACAACATCCTTTTCCTCTCACCACAGTACAGCGTCAGATCAACTGGTTAGCGATGTCCCTTTGTGTCCTTTCATTTGAACCTGTCGAAACATCTCTTGTTTTCATGTTTAATTGAGCTACGTGGGCAGTAGCTGTAGCTTTCAATCTACCTTAATCCACCAAAACGTATGTGTGTTCGTTGTTAGTGGCAGTATCTGGACAGTATGTCTTTCAAAAGCTGAATATTCTTCACTGAATGACAGGACTCAGAGTTGAGTTACTGACGTCATCGCTATCCTCTTCAGATTATTATCATTATATTATTGTCTTCTACTTAGAGACAAAAAAAAACCCCAGCTCTTATTATTGCAGACAGACAGACAGCCAGCCCTGACAAACCAGGAGGAGAGTATTGGTCTGCATCCCAAATGGCACCCTAGTCCCTATATAGTGCACTAATTGTGACCTGGGCCCTGGTCAAAAGTAGTGCACTATATAAGGAATAGGGTGGCATTTTGGACGCAGGCAAGGATTAGAACAGGGCACAAGCTCGCCTGTGTGAAATGAATTTCCTCTAAGACCGGGGACCAATTTGAGATATTCATCAGTGAGATAATGAAAAGGAATATCATTTTCATCCAAACTCAGCATTTAAATTGAAATAATAGCTTATGGCAGTAAAATAAAACACCTAGCTGTCTCTGTTGTGGTGTGTGGAGCTAACCCCTCCCCCAACACTGCTGAGGCCAAGCCCGTTTGTCTCTGCCTCAAGACGCAGCCACTTTCAACTATTCGTTATTATTATTTTTTTTCACTTGAGGCTCCCATTGAGAGAGCACGTCTGCGTCCCAAAGAACACACTATTCCCTATATGTTGCACTATTTTTGACCAGTGCCTGCATAGACGTCTAGTTCCCTATCTGGCGCTTTCACAACTTATTGAAATAACGTAAAGGCAAATATAAATCATTGATCAAACCATCAAGTATGCATGAAAAAAAAAAACTGTAGTAAATAGCTATTAAAATACGCAGCCTGTGTGCACAAGGTATCAAGAGAAAACACATTCATTCTGACTGGTGGTTATATAAACCGAGTATACCAAATATCAGGAACACCTTCCTAACACAGGAACACCTTCCTAACATCAGGAACACCTTCCTAACATCAGGAACACCTTCCTAACACAGGAACACCTTCCTAACACAGGAACACCTTCCTAACATCAGGAACACCTTCCTAACACAGGAACACCTTCCTAACACAGGAACACCTTCCTAACATCAGGAACACCTTCCTAACACAGGAACACCTTCCTAACACAGGAACACCATCCTAACATCAGGAACACCTTCCTAACATCAGGACCACCTTCCTAACACAGGAACACCTTCCTAACACAGGAACACCTTCCTAACACAGGAACACCTTCCTAACACAGGAACACCTTCCTAACACAGGAACACCTTCCTAACACAGGAACACCTTCCTAACATCAGGAACACCTTCTAACATCAGCAACACCTTCATAACATCAGGAACACCTTCCTAACACAGGAACACCTTCCTAACACAGGAACACCTTCCTAACATCAGGAACACCTTCTAACATCAGGAACACCTTCCTAACATCAGGACCACCTTCCTAACACAGGAACACCTTCCTAACATCAGGAACACCTTCTAACATCAGCAACACCTTCATAACATCAGGAACACCTTCCTAACATCAGGAACACCTTCCTAACACAGGAACACCTTCCTAACATCAGGAACACCTTCCTAACACAGGAACACCTTCCTAACATCAGGAACACCTTCCTAACACAGGAACACCATCCTAACATCAGGAACACCTTCCTAACACAGGAACACCTTCCTAACACAGGAACACCTTCCTAACACAGGAACACCTTCCTAACATCAGGAACACCTTCCTAACATCAGGAACACCTTCCTAACACAGGAACACCTTCCTAACACAGGAACACCTTCCTAACACAGGAACACCTTCCTAACACAGGAACACCTTCCTAACATCAGGAACACCTTCCTAACATCAGGAACACCTTCCTAACATCAGGAACACCTTCCTAACACAGGAACACCTTCCTAACACAGGAACACCTTCCTAACATCAGGAACACCTTCCTAACACAGGAACACCTTCCTAACACAGGAACACCTTCCTAACACAGGAACACCTTCCTAACACAGGAACACCTTCCTAACATCAGGAACACCTTCCTAACACAGGAACACCTTCCTAACACAGGAACACCTTCCTAACACAGGAACACCTTCCTAACATCAGGAACACCTTCCTAACACAGGAACACCTTCCTAACACAGGAACACCTTCCTAACACAGGAACACCTTCCTAACATCAGGAACACCTTCCTAACACAGGAACACCTTCCTAACACAGGAACACCTTCCTAACACAGGAACACCTTCCTAACACAGGAACACCTTCCTAACATCAGGAACTCCTAACACAGGAACACCTTCCTAACACAGGAACACCTTCCTAACACAGGAACACCTTCCTAACATCAGGAACACCTTCCTAACACAGGAACACCTTCCTAACACAGGAACACCTTCCTAACACAGGAACACCTTCCTAACATCAGGAACACCTTCCTAACACAGGAACACCTTCCTAACATCAGGAACACCTTCCTAACACAGGAACACCTTCCTAACATCAGGAACACCTTCCTAACACAGGAACACCTTCCTAACACAGGAACACTTTCATAACATCAGGAACACTTTCCTAACATCAGGAACACCTTCCTAACACAGGAACACCTTCCTAACATCAAATCAAATCAAATGTTAGTTGTCACATGCGCCGAATACAACAGGTGTAGACCTTACAGTGAAACCCTTACTTACAAGCCCTTAACCAACAATGCAGATATACAATAATATGAAATAAAATATGAAATAAAAGTAACAAATAATTAAAGAGCAGCAGTAAAAATAACAATAGCGAGGCTATATACAGGGGGTACCGGTACTGAGTCAATGTGCGGGGGCACCGGTTAGTCGAGGTAATTGGGGTAATATGTATATGTAGGTAGAGTTATTAAAGTGACTATGCATAGATAATAAACAGAGTAGCAGCAGCATACATGGGGGGGTGATTAGCTGTTCAGGAGTCTTATGGCTTGAGGGTAAAGCTGTTTAAAAGCCTCTTGGACCTAGACTTGGTGCTCCGGTACCACTTGCCATGCGGTAGCAGAGAGAACAGTCTATGACTAGGGTGGCTGGAGTCTTTGACACCGCCTGGTATAGAGGTGCTAGATGGCAGTAAGCTTAGCCCCAGTGATGTACTGGGCCGTACGCACTACCCTCTGTAGTGCCTTGCGGTCGGAGGCCGAGCAGTTGCCATACCAGGCAGTGATGCAACCAGTCAGGATGCTCTCGATGGTGCAGCTGTAGAACCTTTTGAGGATCTGAGGACCCATGCCAAATCTTTTCAGTCTCCTTTGGGTGAATAGGCTTTGTCGTGCCCTCTTCACAGCTGTCTTGGTGTGCTTGGACCATGTTAGTTTGTTGGTGATGTGGGTGTTCTTAACCTTTTTTTTGTACATAATATTTCCACCATAATTTCCTATGACCGAAAACAGATTCTGGACATCAGAACAGAGATCACCTAGCTGTTCCGGACGACTGTGTGATCTCGCTCTCCGTAGCCTTTAAAAGGATAACATCACAATGCTGCGGGGCCAGATGGATTACCAGGACATGTACTCAAGAGCATGCATTGACCAGCTGCCAAGTGTCTTCACTGACATTTTCAACCTCTCCCTGACCCTGTCTGTAATACCAACATGTTTCAAGCAGACCACCATAGTCCCTGTGCCCAAGAACGCCAAGGTAACCTGTCTAAATGACTATCGCCCCGTAGCTCTCACATCTGTAGCCATGAAATACTTTGAAAGGCTGGTCTTGGCTTACATCAATACCATCTCCCAGACACCCTGGCCCCACTCCGATTCGCATACTGCCCCAACAGATCCACAGATGACGCAATCTCTATTGCACTCCACACTGCCCTCTCCCACCTGGACAAGAGGAACACCTATGTGAGAATGCTATTAATTGACTATAGTGCCCTCCAAGATCATCACTAAGCTCAGGAACCTGGGACTAAACTCCTTCCTACGCAACTGTATCCCGGACTTCCTGACGGGACGCCCCCAGGTGGTGAGGGTAGGGCAACAACACATCTGCCACACTGACCCTCAACACGGGGGACCCTCAGGGGTGCGTGCTTAGTCCCCTCCTGTACTCCCTGTTAATATACGACTGAGTGGTCACGCACGATTCATTAAGGTTGCTGATATACATGACGGTGGTTGGCCTGATCACAGACAACGACGAGACAGCCGATAGGAAGGAGGTCAGAGACCTGGCAGTGTGGTGCCAGGACAACAACCTCTACTTCAATGTCAGCAAGACAAATCGTGGACTACAGGAAATGGAGGGCCGAGCACGCCCCCGTCCACATCGACTGGGCTGTAGAGGAGCGGGTCGAAAGCTTAAAGTTCCTTGGTGAGCACATCACTAAGGAATCATCATGGTCCACACACACCAACACAGTCGTGTTCTACAGAAGTTCTACAGCTGCACCATCGAGAGCATCTTGACAGGATGCATCACCGCTTGTTATGGCAACTGCTTGGCATGTTACCGCAAGGCGCTACAGAGGGTAGTGCATATGGCCCAGTACATCACTGGGGCCAAAATCAATTTCTAACATTTTTGTTGTTGTTATTCTGTCTCTCACTGTTCAAATAAACCTACCATTAAAATTATAGACTGATCATTTATTTGTCAGTGGGCAAACATACAAAATCAGCAGGGGATCAAATACTTTTTTCCCTCACTGTATATGAACATATCTACCTCCATTACCTCGTACCCCTGCATATCGACTCGGTACTGGTACCCCTTGTACTGTAGTGTATATAGCCAAGTTATCGTTACTCGTTGTGTATCTATTATTACTTTTATTATTACGTGTTTTACTTTTCTGTTATTTCTCTATTTTCTTTCTCTCTGCATTGTGGGTAAGGACCCGTAAGTAAACATTTCACTGTTAGTCTACACCTGTTGTTTTACGAAGCATGTGACAAATAACACGTGATTTTACTGATTTGATTTGAACAGGTACAGTGCCTTCAGAAAGTATTCACACAACCTTTGACTTTTTCCACACTTTGTTGTGTTACAACCTGAATTTAAAATGGATGACATTGACATGTTGTGTCACTGGCCTACACACAATACCCCATAATGTAAACGTGGAAATATGTTTTTAGACATTTTTACAAATTAATAAAAAATGAAAAGCTGAAATGTCTTGATTCAGTAAGTAACCAACCCCTTTGTTATGGCAAGCCTAAATAAGTTCAGGAGTAAAAATGTGCGTAATAAATCACACAATAAATTGCATGGACTCACTCTTTGTGCAATAATAGTGTTTAACATAATCTTTGAATGACTACCTCATCTCTGTACCACACACATACAATTATCTGTAAGGTCCCTCAGTTGAGCAGTGAATTTCAAACACAGATTCAAGCACAAAGACCAGGGAGGTTTTCCAATGCCTCACAAAGAAGGGCACCTATTGGTAGATTTAACAAAAAAAAAAGACATTGAATATCTTTGAGCATGGTGAAGTTATTAATTACACTTTGGATCAACAACATTGTAGTTACTCCACAATACTATTAGTATAACTGCAAACAATGGTGGTGGCTGCATCATGTTATGGGTATGCTTGTCATCGATAAGGACTAGGGGAGTTTTATAGGATAAAAAGAAACGGAATAGAGCTAAGCACAGGCAAAATCCTAGAGGAAAACCTGGTTCAGTCTAATTTCCACCAGACACTGGGAGACAAATTAACCTTTCAGCAGGACAATAACCTAAAAGACAAGGCCAAGATGACATTGAATGTTCCTGAGTGGCCTAGTTACAGTTTTTACTTAAATCGGCTTGAATATCTTTGGCAAGACTTCAAAATGGCTGTCTAGCAATGATTAACAACAAACTTGACAGAGCTTGAAGAATTTTTAAAAGAATAATGTGCAAATATTGTACAATCCAGGGGCCTTATTTATCAATCATGCATAGGCACAAATCTGTGCGTACATCATGTGTAGGATAATTTCCACACAAAGTGTGAGATTTATCAATATGAATGTTTGCTTGAGAGTGTGATGAAATGTACACACAGCCATGACCATGCGTACTCACAGTGCCCAGTGGTGGAATAAGGGGACTGCTTGTCAAATGTAGAATGGGCAAAATATATGTTGAAAATGTGTGGAATTGTGAGAGTAGGCCATATAACTAAATCATTTTTTAATGTAATTGTATTTCCATTGTGAATTCATTTAACATACAGTATCTTGACAGGCTATATATCATTTGACCACATCAGTGCATTTGTTACAATAATAATCCATATAAAGTACAGTAATTTGTTAAATTAGAGGCACGTGTGAAAGTGAAACGGTTGATGAAATATTATAAAAGACTGAGATAATGGAAATTTAAATAAGAGCTGGCATTCTTTTAGACTTTTTTTTGCAGCAAGTACAGATTGGCTCATCAGATATTGTTTCCCAAAACCAATCGTGTAGGATCTTTGTGAGGATTTAAGACCTACTTGAGAAAGGCAAACACATGCCACTCAGATGCAAATCAATGTGCTATCCACCCTCAGGTTTTTGGCAACAGGCACTTTTTCAGCTGGAGCTTGTTAATCAGCATCTCGATGAGCCAGTGTTTTGGATGCAGTCGTCAGCAAATCAAACTGTAACATACAATTTCCATACACAATTCACACAACAGGTTGAAGTCAAGAGGGGTTTCTTTGCCATCAATGGGTTCCCAAGTAGCCTACGAAGACGGCACCCACATCGCCATAGAAGCACCTTCCCAAAACGTGTTCAACTATGTGAAAAGAAAAGGCTCCCACTCTTTATGAGCAGGTGATAGGTTATGTGCTGCGCAAAAAAACGCTGCTGAATGTGGTGGCCAGGTGGCCAGGAACGCAAGACTACAGAAGGGAGCTGTTGAAGATGGATGGCTTATTGTTACTCATTAGAAGTAAATGTTCCAAAACTAAAACTACTTTTATTGTCCCAATGGTCCTCTCTTTGTAGCTATGTTTTTATTTTTACTGGTCAAACCACAACTGAGCGAGCCAAATAAAACAATTTGCTTGTACTCAATCTTTGAAACTAGCACCTCTATTTCAGTCTCTGAAAAAAAAAATTTTTGTTGTTGCTTTTTTCGTTTGCGCCATTGTAGGCTGTGTCATGGTACGGCGTTGTATATTCCTCAAAGGCTTTAAATGGATGATTTTGACCATACAGTTGAAGTCGGAAGTTTCCATACACTTAGGTTGGAGTCATTAAAACTCGTTTTTCAACCACTCCACAAATGTCTTGTTAACAAACTACAGTTTTGGCAAGTCGGTTAGGACATCTACTTTGTGCATGACACATGTAATTTTTACAACAATTGTTTACAGACAGATTATTTCACTTATAATTCACTGTATCACAATTCCAGTGGGTCATAAGTTTACATACACTAAGTTGACTGTGCCTTTAAACAGCTAAGAAAATTCCAGAAAATGATGTCATGGCTTTAGAAGCTTCTGATAGGCTAATTGACATCATTTGAGTCAATTGGAGGTGTACCTGTGGATGTATTTCAAAGCCTACCTTCAAACTCAGTGCCCCTTTGCTTGACATCATGGTAAAATCAAAAGAAATCAGCCAAGACCTCAGAAAAAAAATTGTAGACCACAAGTCTGGTTCATCCTTGGGAGCAATTTCCAAATGCCTGAAGGTACCACGTTCATCTGTACAAACAATAGTATGCAAGTATAAACACCATGGGACCACGCAGCCGTCATACATAAATTGTCTAGATATGTGTGGAAGAACTTGACTGGCTTGCACAGAGCCTTGACCTCAACCCCATCGAACACCTTTGGGATGAATTGGAACGCCGACTGCGAGCCAGGGCTAATCTCCCAACATCAGTGCCCGACCTCACTAATGCTCGTGGCTGAATGGAAGCAAGTCCCCGTAGCAATGTTCCAACATCTAGTGGAAAGCCTTCCCAGAAGAGTGGAGGCTGTTATAGCAGCAAAGGGGGGACCGACTCCATATTAATACCCATGATTTTGGAATGAGATGTTCGAGATATCTAGATAGCTGTCTCCTAGAGATGAACGTACTTTGGTGCGAAAAGTGCAAATCAATCCCTGAACAACATCAAAGGACCTTGTGAAGATGCTGGAGGAAACAGGTACAAAAGTATCTATATCCACAGTAAAACGAGTCCTATATCGACATAACCTGAAAGGCCGCTCAGCAAGGAAGAAGCCACTGCTCCAAAACCGCCATAAAAAAGCCAGAATATGGTTTGCAACTGCACATGGGGACAAAGATCGTACTTTTTGGAGAAATGTCCTCTTGTCTGATGAAACACAAATAGAACTGTTAGGCCATAATGACCATCGTTATGTTTGGGGGTGGCAGCATCATGCTGTGGGGGTGCTTTGCTGCAGGAGGGACTGGTGCACTTCACAAAATAGATGGCATCCTGAGGAAGGGAAATTATGTGGATATATTGAAGCAACATCTCAAGACATCAGTCAGGAAGTTGAAGCTTGGTCGCAAATGGGTCTTCCAAATGGACAATGACCCCAAGCATACTTCCAAAGTTGTGGCAAAATGACTTAAGGACAACAAAGTCTAGGTATTGGAGTGGCCATCACAAAGCCCTGACCTCAATCCTCAATTTGTGGGAAGAACTGAAAAAGCGTGTGCAAGCTAGGAGGCCTACAAACCTGACTCAGTTACACCATCTCTGTCAGGAGGAATGGGCCAAAATTCACCCAACTTATTGTGGGAAGCTTGTGGAAGGCTACCTGAAACGTTTGACCCAAGTTAAACAATTTAAAGGCAATGCTACCAAATACTAATTGAGTGTATGTAAACTTCTGACCCACTGGGAATGTGATGAAATAAATAAAAGCTGAAATAAATAATTATCTGTATTATACTGACATTTCACATTCTTAAAATAAAGTGGTGATCCTAACTGACCTAAAACAGGGAATTTTTTACTAGGATTAAATGTCAGGAATTGTGAAAAACTGAGTTTAAATGTAATTGGCTAAGGTGTATGTAAACTTCCGACTTCAACTGTTTATGGTTAATTAGGGACGTTTAGAAATGCAAATAGCCAAGGTTTTACATGAGCACTGAGGCTGAGAACAATTGGTATGTATCAACGGTTATCTCCTACCGGTGGTATGTATCAACGGTTATCTCCTACCGGTGGTATGTATCAACGGTTATCTCCTACCGGTGGTATGTATCAACGGTTATCTCCTACCGGTGGTATGTATCAACGGTTATCTCCTACCGGTGGTATGTATCAACGGTTATCTCCTACCGGTGGTATGTATCAACGGTTATCTCCTACCGGTGGTATGTATCAATGGTTATCTCCTACCGGTGGTATGTATCAACGGTTATCTCCTACCGGTGGTATGTATCAACGGTTATCTCCTACCGGTGGTATGTATCAACGGTTATCTCCTACCGGTGGTATGAATCAACGGTTATCTCCTACCGGTGGTATGTATCAACGGTTATCTCCTACCGGTGGTATGTATCAACGGTTATCTCCTACCGGTGGTATGAATCAACGGTTATCTCCCTACCGGTGGTATGTATCAACGGTTATCCCCGGTGGTATGTATCAACGGTTATCTCCTACCGGTGGTATGTATCCGGGAATGGTTATCTCCTACCGGTGGTATGTATCAACGGTTATCTCCTACCGGTGGTATGTATCAACTGGTTATCTCCTACCGGTGGTATGTATCAACGGTTATCTCCTACCGGTGGTATGAATCAACGGTTATCTCCTACCGGTGGTATGTATCAATGGTTATCCCCCGGTGGTATGTATCAACGGTTATCTCCTACCGGTGGTATGTATCAACGGTTATCTCCTACCAGTGGTATGAATCAACGGTTATCTCCTACCGGTGGTATGTATCAACGGTTATCTCCTACCAGTGGTATGTATCAACGGTTATCTCCTACCAGTGGTATGAATCAACGGTTATCTCCTACCGGTGGTATGTATCAATGGTTATCTCCTACCGGTGGTATGTATCAACGGTTATCTCCTACCAGTGGTATGAATCAACGGTTATCTCCTACCAGTGGTATGTATCAACGGTTATCTCCTACCAGTGGTATGAATCAACGGTTATCTCCTACCAGTGGTATGAATCAACGGTTATCTCCTACCAGTGGTATGTATCAACGGTTATCTCCTACCAGTGGTATGAATCAACGGTTATCTCCTACCGGTGGTATGTATCAATGGTTATCTCCTACCGGTGGTATGTATCAACGGGTTATCTCCTACCAGTGGTATGAATCAACGGTTATCTCCTACCGGTGGTATGTATCAATGGTTATCTCCTACCGGTGGTATGTATCAACGGTTATCTCCTACCAGTGGTATGAATCAACGGTTATCTCCTACCGGTGGTATGTATCAATGGTTATCTCCTACCGGTGGTATGTATCAACGGTTATCTCCTACCAGTGGTATGAATCAACGGTTATCTCCTACCGGTGTGGGTTTGAAGGTCGTAGGATTGTTTGATAAATCACACTTTTTCTATGCAGATGAACATTCCAAAATACATTCGTAAGTAGTATTTTAGAAGAGTTTCTATGCAATGTTGATAAATGAGGCCCCAGGTGTGCAAAGTCTTACCCAGAATGACCCACAGCTGTAATCGCTGCCATAGGCGATTCTAACATGTATTGACTCAAGGGTGTGAATACTTATGTAAATTAGAAATTTCAGTATTTCATTTTCAATACATTTGCAAACATTTCTAAAAACATGTTTTCACTTTGTCATTATGGGTTATTGTGTGTAGATGGGTGAGAATTGTTTTTAATTCAGGCTGTAACGCAACAAAATATGAAATAAGTCAAGGGGTATGAATACTTTCTGAAGGCACTGTGACATAAGACTCACCTGTAAACAGGTATCAGGAGAGTCACCTGTAAACAGGTATCAGGAGAGTCACCTGTAAACAGGTATCAGGAGACTCACCTGTAAACAGGTATCAGGAGACTCACCTGTGAACAGGTACCAGAAGTTGTTAGGTTCGATGGCCTCCTGGTCTCCTCGTCGGCCAGTCTTCCGGTATCGAAGCTTGTAGCCGGTGATGAATCCGTTCTGGCTGTTGGGAGGAGGGGGCTGCCAGCTCACCTTAATGCTCTGAAACAGAGAGGACACATGTGAATGTGGGAATTCAATTCAAATCAAATTTTATTTGCCACATGCGCCGAATACAGTGAAATGCTTAGTTGCAAGCCCTTAACCAACAACGCAGTTTTAAGAAAAATAAATGTGAAGTAAAAAATAGGTTGGTCGAGATAATTGAGGTAATATGTACATGTGGGTAGAGTTAACGTGACTATGCATAGATAATAAACAGAGTAGCAGCAGAGTAAAAGAGGGGGCCAAAAGACAAGGCCAAGTTGGCTGGACAAGTTTGTCAAGTTGGCTGGATGTCCTTTGGGTAGTGGACCACTGGAGTTGCTTACCAAGACGACGTTGAATGTTCCTGAGTGGCCTAGTTACAGTTTTGAATTAAATCGGCATGAAAAGCTATGGCAAGACTTGAAAATGGCTGTCTAGCAATGATCAACAACCAACTTGACTCAATCATGCATAGGCACAAGAGACAGGCTCCTAGACAGCTTCTACCCACAAGCCATAAGACTGCTAAACAGCCAGACTGCTAAATAGCCAGACTGCTACATAGCCAGACTGCTAAATAGCCAGAGTGATAAATAGCCAATTAATGGTACCCGGACTATCTGCACTGACTCTATCTTGCACTGACCCTCCGCACTCACTAGACTATTTATCCACACCATATACACACTCACGAGACTATTTATCCACACCATATACACACTCACTAGACTATTTATCCACACCATATACACACTCACTAGACTATTTATCCACACCATATACACACTCACTAGACTATTTATCCACACCATATACACACTCACTAGACTATATACGCTGAGTGTACAAAACATTAAGAACACCCCCCCCCACCACCCCCACCCCCCACCCCTTTTGCCCTCAGAACAGCCTCAATTCGTCGGAGCATGGACTCTACAAGGTGTCAAAAGCGTTGATAACGAAAGGAAACTGTTGAGGGTGAAAATCCCAACAGCGTTGCAGTTCTTAACAAAGACCGGTGCGGCAGGCACTGGAATCCTTTGTCTTGCCCATTCACCCTCTGAATGGCACACATACACAATCCATGTCTCAATTGTCTCCTGAGTGGCGCAGTGGTCTAAGGCACTGCATCGCAGTGCTAACTGTGCCACTAGATCCTGGTTCGAATCCAGGCTCTGTCGCAGCCGGCCGCGACCGGGAGACTCATGGGCGGCGCACAATTGGCCCAGCGTCGTCCAGGGTAGGGGAGGGAATGGCCGGCAGGGATGTAGCTCAGTTGATAGAGCATGGCGTTTGCAACGCCAGGGTTGTGGGTTCGATTCCCACGGGGGCAGTATAATAAAATAAACAAAAAAATTTATTCAAGTCAGGATAAGAGCGTCTGCTAAATGACTAAAATGTAAATGTCTCAAGGCTAAAAAATAATTATTTAACCTGTCTCCTCCCCTTCATGTACACTGATTGAAGTGGATTTAACAAGTGACATCAACAAGGGATCATAGCATTCACCTGGTCAGTCTATGTCATGGAAAGAACAGGTGTCCTTAATGTTTTGTACACTCAGTGTATAATCAACCTGATTTAACACAAACACAGTACCAGTCAAAAGTGAAGACATCACAACTAGGAAATAACATCATGTAGTAACCAAAAAAGTGTTAAACAAATCAAAATATATTGTATATTTGAGATTCTTCAAAGTAGCCATCCTTTGCCTTGATGACAGCTTTGCACACTCTTGGCATTCTCTCAACCAGCTTCATGAGGTAGTCACCTGGAATGCATTTCAATTAACAGGTGTGCCTTCTTAAATGTTAATTTGTGGAATTTCTTTCCTTCTTAACGCGTTTGACCCAATCAGTTGTGTTGTGACAAGGTAGGGGGGGGTATACAGAAGATAGCCCTATTTGGTAAAAGACCAAGTCCATATTATGACAAGAACAGCTCAAATAAGAAAAGAGAAACGACAGTCCATCATTACTTTAAGACATGAAGGTCAGTCAATACCTAACTTTGAAAATGTCTTCAAGTGCTGTCGCAAAAACCATCAAGCACTATGATGAAACTGGCTCTCATGTGGACCGCCACAGGAAAAGAAGACCCAGAGTTACCTCTGCTGAAGAGGATACGTTCATTAGAGTTACCAGCCTCAGAAATTGCAGCCCAAATAAATGCTTCACAGAGTTCAAGTAACAGACACATCTCAACATCAACTGTTCAGAGGGGACTGTGTGAATCAGGCCTTCATGGTCGTATTGCTGCAAAGAAACCATTACTAAAGGACACCAATAAGAAGACCAGACCTGTTTGGCCAAGAAACACGAGCAATGGACATTAGACCGGTGGACATTTGTCCTTTGGTCTGGAGTCCAAATTTGGGATTTTTGGTTCCAACCGCTGTGTCTTTGTGAGACGCGGTGTGGGTGAACGGATGATCTCTGCATGTGTTTTTTCCACCGTAAAGCATGGAGGAGGAGGTGCTATGGTGTGGGGTGCTTTGCTTTGCTGGTGACACTGTCTGTGATTTATTTAGAATTCAAGTCACACTTAACCAGCATGGCTACCACAGCATTCTGCAGCGATATGCCGTCCTATCTGGTTTGGGCTTAGTGGGACTATCATTTGTTTTTCAACAGGACAATGACCCAACACACCTCCAGGCTTTGTAAGGGCTATTTTACCAAGAAGGAGAGTGATGGAGTGCTGCATCAGATGACCTGGCCTCCACAATCCACTGACCTCAACCCAATTGAGATGGTTTGGGATGAGTCGGACGGCAGAGTGAAGGAAAAGCAGCCAACAAGTGCTCAGCATATGTGGGAACTCCTTCAACTGTTGGAAAAGCATTCCAGGTGAAGCCGGTTGAGAGAATGCCAAGAGTGTGCAAAGCTGTCATCAAGGCAAAAGGTGGCTATTTGAAGAAATCTCAAATGTAAAAAGTATTTTGATTTGTTTAACACTTTCTTGTTTACTACATGATTCCATATGTGTTATTTCATAGTTTTGATGTCTTCACTATTATTCTACAATGTAAAAAATAGTAAAAATGAAGAAAACCCCTTGAATGAGTAGGTGTGTCCAAACTGTTGACTGGTCCTGTATATACAGTGAAACAGTAGAACCCCAAGTGGCTGTGAAGTAAAAGTAGGCTAGACATACAATGTCAATACCATAACATTACAATAATGTCAATACCATAACATTATAATAATGTCAATACCATTACATTATAATTATGTCAATACCATAACATTATAATAATGTCAATACCATAACATTATAATAATGTCAATACCATAACATTATAATAATGTCAATACTATAACATTACAATAATGTCAATACCATAACATTACAATAATGTCAATACCATAACATTACAATAATGTCAATACCATAACATTACAATAATGTCAATACCATAACATTACAATAATGTCAATACCATAACATTATAATAATGTCAATACCATAACAATGTCAGTACCATAACATCAAATGCATAATGTCATAAAGAAGTGTCTTGTTCTGGCCTTATCTACCCTACTATGCAGATGGAAACGCTCCACAAATCTTTAAAGGTGTAAAATATAAATCATTTATTTTAACTGAAACAGCATAGATAAGCGAAACATATACTACGTGATCGATCTTTAAAAGTGTAAATATTCATTTTACATTTACGTCATTTTAGCAGACACTCTTATCCAGAGCGACTTACAGTTAGTGAGTGCAGACGTGTTCGTACTTTTTCGTACTAATCCCCTGTGGGAATCGAACCCACAACCTTGGTGTTGCAAGCGCCATGCGTTAAATTTTTTACATTTACGTCATTTAGCAGACGCTCTTATCCAGAGCGACTTACAGTTAGTGCATACATTATTCTTTTTATACCCCATGGGAATCGAACCCACAACCCTGGCGTTGCAAACGCCATGCTCTACCAACTGAGCTACCTCCCTGCCGGCCATTCCCTCCCCTACCCTGGACGACGCTGGGCCAATTGTGCGCCGCCCCATTGGTCTCCCGGTTGCGGCTGGCTACAGCAGAGCCTGGATTTGAACCAGGATCTCTAGTGGCACAGCTAGCACTGCGATGCAGTGCCTTAGACCACTGCGCCACTCGTTACCAACTGAGCCACACAAACCCAAAACAAGTTACAAGGTGTATTGCGAAATAGATTAGAAAACAAAAGAACGTTTTGATTATCTCTTAGAACAGCATGTTGTCAAAAAAATAACAATTAAGGATTACAGTAGCTCCATAATGGTAGTTAAGGTTCTTCTACACTAAATATACACAGTGTACAAAACATTAGGAACACCTGCTTTTTCCATGACATAGACTGACCAGTTTAATCCAGGTGAAAGCTATGATCCCTTATTGATGTCACTCGTTAAACCCACTTCAATCAGTGTTTTGTAAACTGACACTTTGACACTTTTCGATTTATAGCATATCATGAAAGGGTTTTAAAGCATAAGGGCATGTGAATGTCCTAGTTGAAAATAATAAGTAACTACCGGTAATTAAATAGAAAAGAAAAAAATCATATATATATATATATATACATTTATTAGACATTGATGTCTCTGTATCTAATTGTGCAGAATTATGGTATTTAATTTGGCCTCTTAAGACAATGAACACGTTCATTGAGTCAACATACAGGGTCCCATGCAGAACTATCTTTTAATTTGTATAACGGACCAATCGCAACGCCTCGCTCTCCTTTCTCTCTTCAGGGTTAAAGGTTATAAACAAAACAGAGAAAAAGAGATGTGATCTGCAGATGTGTCAAAGCAACTCTTCACATCTCTCCGGTCATCATGTCCTGGGTCCTACTTCTCAGCCACAGACACCTACAGTACAGTAGGTTCTGATTAGTAAAAACCTTTCCGAAACCCAAAAGCAGTCAGTTGTGAGTACGTCCCAAATGGCGTCCTACTCCCTTTATAGCGCACTACTTTTGACCAAGGCCCATAGGGAATAAGGGTGCCATTTGAGACACAGGCATTACCTAGTAGAGCCTGGTGCCTGGGAGACTAGGAAGGAACGCTATCGTATGTTTAACGTCTGTCACATTGACTCGAACATGTCATTTGACACACGGTGGCCATCTGCAGAGGAGAGGGAGCCTGTTAACATGCAAATAAGCCAATTAGAATTCACACGACACAGCTGCCAATGCGTCCAGTCCAGCCTGATCTATCTGCTGCTGCCTCGGATCATACGTCCCAAATGGCACCCTATAACCTATAAAGTGCACTACTTTTGACCAGAGCTCTATGGGAACTCTATTGGTCCTGGGCAAAAGTAGTGCACTAAATAGGTAATTGTGTGCAATTTGGGACAGCCCTTCACGACCAGCGACCGAGATTCATTTCCTGCCTGCCTGAAGCATGGGTGGAGAAGAGCTGAGCTGCCTTTCCTGGGATAGTTTAGTCAGGTCTGGGCAGATCTAACCATCGCTTTCTCAATTTGTTTTTCTTCGGCTCGATTTCTGTGTTTCTCTCCCCGCGGCTTCTCATTGGAGGAGAAGGTCAGAGGAGAGGGGAGGAACATTAGAGACGAGGAGACAGGTTGGAATGAAGGAAAGACAATTAAGAAAGAGCCGTTTCAGAGAGACTTTAAGCATGTAAAACCCCTCCCTTCACTCCCCATCCATCCAGTGATGGAACTTAAAGATTTTTGGCCCTGGCCTGCCGGGCTAGTATGCTTAAATTTCTACTAGCCCAGGTAACATTCTACTAGCCCGGGTAACATTCTACTAGCCCGGGTAACATTCTACTAGCCCAGGTATCATTCTACTAGCCCGGGTAACATTCTACTAGCCCGGGTAACATTCTACTAGCCCGGGTAACATTCTACTAGCCCGGGTAACATTCTACTAGCCCAGGTAACATTCTACTAGCCCAGGTAACATTCTACTAGCCCAGGTATCATTCTACTAGCCCGGGTAACATTCTACTAGCCCGGGTAACATTCTACTAGCCCAGGTAACATTCTACTAGCCCGGGTATCATTCTACTAGCCCAGGTAACATTCTACTAGCCCAGGTATCATTCTACTAGCCCATCTACTAGCCCGGGTAACATTCTACTAGCCCAGGTAACATTCTACTAGCCCAGGTAACATTCTACTAGCCCGGGTAACATTCTACTAGCCCGGGTAACATTCTACTAGCCCGGGTAACATTCTACTAGCCCGGGTAACATTCTACTAGCCCAGGTAACATTCTACTAGCCCGGGTAACATTCTACTAGCCCAGGTAACATTCTACTAGCCCAGGTATCATTCTACTAGCCCGGGTAACATTCTACTAGCCCGGGTAACATTCTACTAGCCCGGGTAACATTCTACTAGCCCGGGTAACATTCTACTAGCCCAGGTAACATTCTACTAGCCCAGGTAACATTCTACTAGCCCAGGTATCATTCTACTAGCCCGGGTAACATTCTACTAGCCCGGGTAACATTCTACTAGCCCAGGTAACATTCTACTAGCCCGGGTATCATTCTACTAGCCCAGGTAACATTCTACTAGCCCAGGTATCATTCTACTAGCCCGGGTAACATTCTACTAGCCCGGGTAACATTCTACTAGCCCGGGTAACATTCTACTAGCCCATCTACTAGCCCGGGTAACATTCTACTAGCCCATCTACTAGCCCGGGTAACATTCTACTAGCCCGGCCTGGTACATTTGCATCCATCCATGTTTCTACATCTTATCAGATATACAGACAGGCACAGAGGCAACCCCAGAGGCAGCCCCAATCCTCTCTCAGATCAGGCTGAGCGTGTTCAATATTCATCTTGTGTCACCCTCATGGATACAGAGGAATCTATTAACATTTACTGGCACCTGTTCCCCCGTTCAGACCATCATCTTAATTGATTACAACAGGCTTGATTGCTGTAAAGGGAGGTTCGTTGGAGCTGTGTGTGTGTCTGTTTGTGAGTGTGTGTGTGTGTGTGTGTGTGTGTGTGCTTGTGTGTGTGTGTGTGTGTGTGTGTGTGTGTGTGTGTGTGTGTGTGTGTGTGTGTGTGTGTGTGTCTGCTTGTGTGTGTGTGTGTCTCCAGCTCTGGAAGCCTCTGGAGGTTGAAATGGTGGCATGGTGGTGATTAAGAGAGAGGCACACATACGCACATACACACCCACACACACATACACACACACACACACAAACACACACACACACACGCACACACACACAGATTGAATGACAAGCAGTAAGTGTAATTTGGCCATATTGTAGCGGCACTAATTGTTCCACCAAGGAACAGGGGGAAATCTGCCCGGATACAAGGGGGACAGGAAGACTGTAGCAGGCAAATAAGCCATTTGATTCACCCACAGTGAATGAATAGCCATTTACACATGCATATTATATTATACTCTGTGTATGACACAACACATTAATTATAGGAAGCTAAAATGGGTAATGAGATAACATGGCGTAGTCGGCTGAATGTATATCATTACATAGAACATTATACATCACTATACATTTAATTTTATCATGGATGAGTCAGTGCAACTGGAAAGTGTTTGGGACAATAATTCCCTCACTGCACCAACAACAACAATGACTAGCTGGTAGTCATCTTAGCCCATAGACAGTAATGGAGAAGAAGTAGCTGGTAGCCATTTTAGCCCATAGACAGTCATGAAGAATAACTAGCTGGTAGCCATCTTTGCCCATAGACAGTAATGGAGAAGAAGTAGCTGGTAGCCATTTTAGCCCATAGACAGTCATGAAGAATAACTAGCTGGTAGCCATCTTTGCCCATAGACAGTAATGGAGAAGAAGTAGCTGGTAGCCATTTTAGCCCATAGACAGTCATGAAGAATAACTAGCTGGTAGCCATCTTTGCCCATAGACAGTAATGGAGAAGAAGTAGCTGGTAGCCATTTTAGCCCATAGACAGTCATGAAGAATAACTAGCTGGTAGCCATCTTTGCCCATAGACAGTAATGGAGAAGAAGTAGCTGGTAGCCATCTTTGCCCATAGACAGTAATGGAGAGAATTCACCTAATGTTGATGGTACTAGATAGGAGGAGAACATCGACGTCTATAGGCCTACATTATGTTCTATAGGCCTACATTATGTTCTATAGGCCTACATGATGTTATATAGGCCTACATTATGTTCTATAGGCCTACATTATGTTCTATAGGCCTACATTATGTTCTATAGGCCTACATGATGTTATATAGGCCTACATTATGTTCTATAGGCCTACATTACGTTCTATAGGCCTACATTATGTTCTATAGGCCTACATTATGTTATATAGGCCTACATTATGTTCTATAGGCCTACATTACGTTCTATTGGCCTACATTACGTTCTATAGGCCTACATTACGTTCTATAGGCCTACATTACGTTCTATAGGCCTACATTATGTTCTATAGGCCTACATTACGTTCTATAGGCCTACATTATGTTCTATAGGCCTACATTATGTTCTATAGGCCTACATTACGTTCTATAGGCCTACATTATGTTCTATAGGCCTACATTATGTTCTATTGGCCTACATTATGTTCTATAGGCCTACATTATGTTATATAGGCCTACATTATGTTCTATAGGCCTACATTATGTTCTATAGGCCTACATTATGTTATATAGGCCTACATTATGTTCTATAGGCCTACATTACGTTCTATTGGCCTACATTACGTTCTATAGGCCTACATTACGTTCTATAGGCCTACATTATGTTCTATAGGCCTACATTATGTTATATAGGCCTACATTATGTTCTATAGGCCTACATTACGTTCTATTGGCCTACATTACGTTCTATAGGCCTACATTACGTTCTATAGGCCTACATTACGTTCTATAGGCCTACATTATGTTCTATAGGCCTACATTACGTGCTATAGGCCTACATTATGTTCTATAGGCCTACATTATGTTCTATTGGCCTACATTATGTTATATAGGCCTACATTATGTTCTATAGGCCTACATTATATTCTATAGGCCTACATTACGTTCTGTAGGCCTACATTATGTTCCATAGGCCTACATTATGTTCCATAGGCCTACATTACGTTCTGTAGGCCTACATTATGTTCTATAGGCCTACATTATGTTCCATAGGCCTACATTATGTTCTATAGGCCTACATTATGTTCCATAGGCCTACATTATGTTCTATAGGCCTACATTATGTTCCATAGGCCTACATTATGTTCTATAGGCCTACATTATGTTCTATTGGCCTACATTATATTCTATAGGCCTACATTATGTTCTATAGGCCTACATTATGTTCTATAGGCCTACATTATGTTCTATAGGCCTACATTATGTTCTATTGGCCTACATTATATTCTATAGGCCTACATTATGTTCTATTGGCCTACATTATGTTCTATAGGCCTACATTATATTCTATTGGCCTACATTATGTTCTATAGGCCTACATTATATTCTATAGGCCTACATTATGTTATATAGGCCTACATTATGTTATATAGGCCTACATTATGTTCTATAGGCCTACATTATGTTCTATAGGCCTACATTATGTTCTATAGGCCTACACATGATGCACTTGTCAATGTCTATAGGGAAAAACAATCAACATATTACACCCTGTATGTGTATTTGATATCTCTATGTCTGTATATAAGTGAGGCAGGCACTAGGTAGGAATGTCTGATTTTGCCTTTATATCACAAACCAAAAAGGGACAATTGGTGTCAACACTGGGCTGGATTCAATCAAACTGGCCTTCACTGTTTATTAAGTAAATGTGATTAATCAATTACTTAATGTTCAGATGGAAACAAGTGTCAAACTAAAATAATCTTCCTGCGAAGGGAGATGATTGGTTGGTAGATTAAGCCAATGCCTTTGCACCGGGAGTTTCTCCCGGCTCTCTGTACTGGCTAACTAAGTTTTGACACGTTGGTCCACCAGACTATTCGCGAATTTGGGCGGAAGTGTCTGGGAATGAAATTATTTGACAACTGGAAAAGAGAAAGGCCCTGTGATGTAAATATTGCAATGCAGAGTGAGACCTGCGTGTGTGTGGATTGTATCCACTCTTTATTTATCTGTAATGTGCAGGTTGCTATTGCAGAGAAAATCCGACCTAATACCTATTTATATTCTAATCCAGTTGACCTTGCAAAGTGCTAGGCTACACATAGTCATGGCCTCCTTTAAAATGTCACACAGGCAGAGTATTACCTTGTACTTATTTAAATTGTGGTGAAAGGTTGCAAACACTGAATAAAAAATAATAACATAAGAGGTCCTGAACTTTATTGAACCTTTAATAACTCAGCCATTTTTTGTTAACTGATTAAACAAACAAAAAAAGTACCTATTTAACTTCCTGTAAGAACACATTGAATACTCACCAGTTCAGCAGTTCTCTATCAATTTAGTAACATTTTCATTACAATGGGTGATTTTCAGTACAATGTGTGATCTTAAGTACAATGGGTGATTTTCATTACATTTACATTTTATCCAGAGCGACTTACAGTTAGTGAATACATCTTTTTTTTTTTTTTATACTGGCCCCCTGTGGGAATCGAACCCACAACCCTGGCGTTGCAAACGCCATGCTCTATCAACTGAGCTACATCCCTGCCGGCCATTCCCTCCCCTACCCTGGACGACGCTGGGCCAATTGTGCGCCGCCCATGAGTCTCCCGGTCACGGCCGGCTGCGACAGAGCCTGGATTCGAACCAGGATCTCTAGTGGCACAGTTAGCACTGCGATGCAGTGCCTTAGACCACTGCGCCACTCAGGAGAGGTTTCATTACAGTGGGTGATTTTCATTACAGTGGGTGATTTTCAGTACAACGGGTATTCTACAGTACAATGGGTGATCTTCAGTACAATGGGTAATTTTCAATGGGTGACCTTCATTACAATGGGTGATTTTCAATGGGTGACCTTCAGTACAATGGCTGATCTTCAATGGGTGACCTTCATTACAATGGGTGATTTTCAATGGGTGACCTTCAGTTCAATGGCTGATTTTCCATGGGTGACCTTCAGTACAATGGCTGATCTTCCATGGGTGACCTTCAGTTCAATGGGTGATGGCCCCCTGTAGCTCAGTTGGTAGAGCATGGCACTTGCAACGCCAGGGTTGTGGGTTCGATTCCCACTGGGGGACAGTATGAAAAATGTATGCACTCACTAACTGTAAGTCGCTCTGGATAAGAGAGTCTGCTAAATGACTAAAATGTAAAATGTGATTTTCAGTACAATGGGTGATTTTCAATGGGTGACATTCAGTACAATGGGTGATCTTCAATGGGTGATCTTCCATGGGTGATCTTCGAGGCATGATGCACAGAAATAACACAAAATAATGGAAAAAAATGCATGAATAAAAACAATGGGAACAAATGTAAAAATAAAACAAAATAAACAGAACAGCCTGCAGTAGATATTAGATATAGATAGATATTTATACTCCCAGTAGATATTACAAATAGATAGATATATATATATACTCCCAGTAGATATTAGGTATGGATAGATATATATATATACTCCCAGTAGATATTAGATATAGATAGATATATAACCCAAGTAGATATTATATATATATAGATATATATACTCCCAGTAGATATTAGATATAGATAGATACATATACACCCAGTAGATATATATATATATATATACTCCCAGTAGATATTATATATAGATAGATATATATATACTCCCAGTAGATATTAGATATAGATAGATATATATATACTCCCAGTAGATATTAGGTATAGATAGATATATATACTACCAGTAGATATTAGATATAGATAGATATATATATATACTCCCAGTAGATATTAGATATAGATAGATATATATACTCCCAGTAGATATTAGATATAGATGGATATATATACTCCAAGTAGATATTAGGTATATATATATATATATATACTCCCAGTTGATATCCACATCAATAGAAGGAATTCCCCAACACCACGCCCACCCCAGAGGAACACAATCCATCTTCCCCATTGACCCCTATTGACACCTATTGAAAAACAGCCAACTTCTTTGTTGATTTATTATTATACAGAAATCAACAGGTGTGGCCTAACAGTGTAATGCTTCCTGACGGGCCCTTACCCACAATGCAGAGAGAAAGAAAATAGAGAAATAACAGAAAAGTAAAACACGTAATAATAAAAGTAATAATAGATACACAACGAGTAACGATACCTTGGCTATATACACTACAGTACAAGGGGTACCAGTACCGAGTCGATGTGCAGGGGTAAGAGGTAATTGAGGTAGATATGTTCATATAACTAGGAATAAAGTGACAGATAATAAACAGTAGCAGCAGCGTATGTGATGAGTCAAAAAAAGGGTCAGTGCAGATAGTCCGGGCAGCTATTTGGTTAACTATTTAACTAATTATATAGCAGTCTTATGGCTTTGGAGTAGAAGCAGTTCAGGGTCCCCCTTGCCGTGTGGTAGCAGAGAAAACTGACACCACCTGGTATTAAGGTCTTGGATGGAAGGGAGCTCGGCCCCAGTGATGTACTCGGCCATACGCACTACCCTCTGTAGCGCCTTGCGCTCGGGTGCCTAGCAATTGCCATACCAAGCGGTGATGCAGCCAGTCAAGATGCTCTCAATGGTGCAGCTATAGAACTATTTAAGGATCTGAGGGCCCACCCCAAATCTTTTCAGCCTCCTGAGGTGGAAGAGGCATTGTCGTACCCTCTTCACGACTGTGTCGGTGTGTTTGGACCATGATTGATCATTAGTGATGTGGACACTGAGGAACTTGAAGCTCTCGACCCTCTGCAATACAGCCTCATCGATGTGAATGGGGGCGTGCTCGGCCCTCTGTTTGAAGGAGAGGTTGTTGTTGTCCTGGCACCAGACAGCCAGATCTCTGACCTCCCTATAGGCTGTCTCATCGTCGTCGGTGATCAGGCCTACCACCGTTGTGTCGTCGGCAAACTCAATGATGGTGTTGCAGTCGTGGGTGAACAGGGAGTACAGGAGGGCACTAAGCACGCACCCCATGAGGGGCCCCTGTGTTGAGGGTCAGCATGGCAGATATGTTGTTTCCTACCCTCACCACCTGGGGGCGTCCCGTCAGGAAGTCCAGGATCCAGTTGCCGGGGGAGGTGTTCAGTCCCAGGGTCATTAGCTTAGTGATGAGCTTGGAGGGCACTATGGTGTTGAACGCTGAGCTGTAGTCAATGAACCGCATTCTCAACTAGGTGTTCCTATTGTCCAAGTGGGAAAGGGCAGTGTAGAGTGCAATAGAGATTGCGTCATCTGTTGGGGCGGTATGCGAATTGGAGTGGGCCCAGGGGATCTGGGATGATGGTGTTACTGGGAGCCATGACCAGCCTTTCAAAGCATTCCATGGGTACAGATGGGAGTGCTATGGGGCGATAGTCATTTAGACAGGTTACCTAGGAGTTCTTGGGCACAGGGACTATGTGAATGTTAACCTGTTAAAAGGTCTTACTCACATCGGCTACGGAGAGTGTGATCACACAGTCGTCCCTAACAACTGGTGCTCTCATGCATGTTTCAGTGTTGCTCGCCTTGAAGCGAGCAAATAAGGCATTTAGCTCGTCTGGTTGGCTCACATCACTGAGCAGCTCGCGGCTGGGTTTCCCTTTGTAATCCGTGATAGTTTGCAAGCCCTGCCACATCCGATGAGCGTCAGAGCCGGTGTAGTAGGATTCAATCTTAGTCCTGTATTGACGCTTTGCCTGTTTGATGGTTCGTCAGAGGGCGTAGTGGCATTTCTTCTAAGCGTCCGGGTTAGCGTCCCACTCCTTGAAAGCGGCAGCTCTAGCCTTTAGCTCAGTGCAGATGTTGCCTGTAATCAATTGCTTCTGGTTGGGTATGTACGCACGGTCACTGTTGGGACGACGTTGTCGATGCACTTATTAATGAAGCCGGTGACTGATGTGGTAAACTCCTCAATGCCATCAGATGAGTCCCGGAACATTCCAGTCTGTGCTACCGAAACAGTCCTGTAGCTTAGCATCCGCTTCATCGGATCACTTCCGTATTGAGGTACATCCTGTTTGAGTTTTTGCTTGTAAGCAGGAATCAGGAGAATAGAGTTATGGTCAGATTAGCCAAATGGAGGGTGAGGGAGAGCGTTGTATGAGTCTCTGTGTGCGGAGTAAAGGTGATCTAGAGTTTTTTCGGCTGTAGTTAAAAATGAGGTAAGACACTGGCCACCAGGAGCACCGTCTTTGGATGAGCATTTCTTGTTTTCTTATGGCCCTCTACAGTTCGTTGAGTGTGGTCTTTGTGCCAGCTTCGGTTTGTGGTGGTAAATAGACAGCTATGAAAAATATGGATGAAAATGTCTTGGTAAATAGTAGGGTCTACAGCTTATCATAAGGTATTCTAACTCAGGCGAGCAGAACCTCGAGACCTTCTTAATATTAGAGATCACGCACCAGCTGTTGTTAACAAAGAGACACACACCACCCGCCTTGAGCTTACCAGACACTGTTCAGCCAAGTTTCTTAGAAACATAGGATATATTACAGTTCTTCAGGTCGCGCTGAAAGGATAGTCTCGAACGGAGATCGTTCAGTTCGTTTCTCCAGTTATTGTACATTTGCCAATAGAAGTGGGTAGAGGCGGAGTTTCATCAGGGTACCCACATATCGGCATCTATATCGCCGTCTCTTTCTCTTTTGAGTGTCGGGGGATTAGTAGAGGATGCCTGGTTGTTCTTTGAAAGTGCTTTCCTCTCCATCTTAAATAAGCATTCCCCATTCAAAAAATTCCGAACTAAGAAAAGATATAGCTCCTAGTTCACCCCAGACTTGACTGCCCTTGACCAGCACAAAAAACATCCTGTGGCGTACTGCATTAGCATAGAACAGCCCCCGCGATATGCAACTTTTCAGGGAAGTCAGGAACCAATATACACAATCAGTTAGGAAAGCAAAAGCTAGCTTTTTCAAACAGAAATTTTCATCCTGTAGCACTAACTCCAAAAAGTTTTGGGACACTGTAAAGTCCATGGAGAATAAGAGCACCTCCTCCCAGCTGCCCACGGCACTAAGGCTAGGAAACAATGTCACCACCGATAAATCTACGATAATCGAGAATTTCAATAAGCATTTTGCTAAGGCTGGCCATGCTTTCCACCTGGCTACCCCTACCCCGGCCACCAGCTCTGCCCTCCCCCCTTTCTTTCTAAAATTAGCCGCCAAAATTGTAGCAAACCCTATTACTAGCCTGTTCAAACTCTCTTTCGTATCATCTGAGATCCCCAGAGATTGGAAAACTGCCGCGGTCATCCCCCTCTTCAAAGGGGGTGACACTCTAGATCCAAACTGTTACAGACCTATATCCATCCTGCCCTGCCTTTCGAAAGTATTTGAAAGCCAAGTTAACAAACAGATCACCGTCCATTTCGAATCCCACTGTACCTTCTCCGCTATGCAATCTGGTTTCCGAGCTGGTCATGGGTGCACCTCAGCCACGCTAAAGGTCCTAAACGATATTATAACCGCGATAGATAAAAGACAGTACTGTGCAGCCGTCTTCATCGACCTGGCCAAGGCTTTCGACTCTGTCAATCACCGCATTCTTATTGGCAGACTAAATAGCCTTGGTTTCTAAAATGACTGCCTCGCCTGGTTCACCAACTACTTCTCAGATAGAATTCAATGTCTCAAATTGGAGGGCCTGTTGTCTGGACCTCTGGCAGTCTCTATGGGGGTGCCACAGGGTTCAAATCTCAGGCCGACTCTATTCTCTGTGTATATCAATGATGTCGCTCTTGCTGCTGGTGACTCTCAGACCCACCTCTTCGCAGACGACACCATTTTGTATACATCTGGCCCTTCATTGGACACTGTGTTAACAAACCTCCAAATGAGGTTCAATGCCATACAACACTCCTTCAGTAGCCTCCAACTGCTCTTAAACGCTAGTAAAACTAAATGCATGCTTTTCAATCGAACGCTGCTTGCACCCTCCTGCCCGACTAGAATCACTACTCTCGGCGGGTCTGACTTAGAATATGTGGACAACTACAAATACCTAGGTGTCTGGTTAGACCGTGAACTCTCCTTCCAGACTCACATTAAGCATCTCCAATCCATCTCTAAATCTAGAATCGGCTTCCTATTCCGCAACAAAGCCTCCTTCACTCATGCTGCCAAACATGCCCTCGTAAAACTGACTATTCTACCGATCCTTGACTTCGGCGGGATGTTGTCTATCACAGTGCCATCCGTTTTGTCACCAAAGCCCCATATACAGTGGGGAGAACAAGTATTTGATACACTGCCGATTTTGTAGGTTTTCCTACTTACAAAGCATGTAGAGGTCTGTAATTTTTATCATAGGTACACTTCAACTGTGAGAGACGGAATCTTAAAACAAAAATCCAGAAAATCAAATTGTATGATTTTTAAGTAATTCATTTGCATTTTATTGCATGACATAAGTATTTGATCACCTACCAACCAGTAAGAATTCCGGCTCTCACAGACCTGTTAGTTTTCCTGTTCTCCACTCATTACCTGTATTAACTGCACCTGTTTGAACTCGTTACCTGTATAAAAGACACCTGTCCACACACTCAATCAAACAGACTCCAACCTCTCCACAATGGCCAAGACCAGAGAGCTGTGTAAGGACATCAGGGATAAAATTGTAGACCTGCACAAGGCTGGGATGGGCTACAGGACAATAGGCAAGCAGCTTGGTGAGAAGGCAACAACTTTTGGCGCAATTATTAGAAAATGGAAGAAGTTCAAGATGATGGTCAATCACCCTCGGTCTGGGGCTCCACGCAAGATCTCACCTCGTGGGGCATCAATGATCATGAGGAAGGTGAGGGATCAGCCCAGAACTACACGGCAGGTCCTGGTCAATGACCTGAAGAGAGATGGGACCACAGTCTCAAAGAAAACCATTAGTAACACACTACGCCGTCATGGATCCTGCAGCGCACGCAAGGTCCCCCTGCTCAAGCCAGCGCATGTCCAGGCCCATCTGAAGTTTGCCAATGACCATCTGGATGATCCAGAGGAGGAATGGGAAAAGGTCATGTGGTCTGATGAGACAAAAATAGAGCTTTTTGGTCGAAACTCCACTCGCTGTGTTTGGAGGAAGAAGAAGGATGAGTACAACCCCAAGAACACCATTCCAACCGTGAAGCATGGAGGTGGAAACATCATTCTTTGGGGATGCTTTTCTGCAAAGGGAACATGACGACTGCACCGTATTGAGGGGAGGATGGATGGGGCCATGTATCGCGAGATCTTGGCCAACAACCTCCTTCCCTCAGTAAGAGCATTGAAGATGGGTCGTGGCTGGGTCTTCCAGCATGACAACGACCTGAAACACACAGCCAGGGCAACTAAGGAGTGGCTCCGTAAGAAGCATCTCAAGGTCCTGGAGTGGCCTAGCAAGTCTCCAGACCTGAACCCAATAGAAAATCTTTGGAGGGAGCTGAAAGTCCGTAGTTGCCCAGCGACAGCCCCGAAAACCTGGAAGGATCTGGAGAAGGTCTGTATGGAGGAGTGCGCCAAAATCCCTGCTGCAGTGTGTGCAAACCTGGTCAAGACCTACATGAAATGTATGATCTCTGTAATTGCAAACAAAGGTTTCTGTACCAAATATTAAGTTCTGCTTTTCTGATGTATCAAATACTTATGTCATGCAATAAAATGCAAATTAATTACTTAAAAATCATACAATTAGATTTTCTGGATTTTTGTTTTAGATTCTGTCTCTCACGGTTGAAGTGTACCTATGATAAAAATTACAGACCTCTACGTGCTTTGTAAGTAGGAAAACCTGCAAAATCCTCCACTGTACTACCCACCTTTTACATTTTAGTAATTTAGCAGACACTCTTATCCAGAGCGACTTACAGTTAGTGAGTGCATACTTTTTCACCATTGTCACCTGTACGCTCTCGTTGGCTGGCCCTCACTACATATTCGTCGCCAAACCCACTGGCTCCAGGTCATCTATAAATCACTGCTAGGCAAATCCCCGCCTTATCTTAGCTCATTGGTCACCATAGCAACACCCACCCGTAGTATGCGCTCCAGCAGGTATATCTCACTGGTCATCCCCAAAGCCAACACCTCCTTTGGCCGCCATTCCTTCCAGTTATCTGCTGCCAATGACTGGAACGAACTGCAAAAAAAAATCTCTGAAGCTGGAGACTCTTATCTCCCTCACTAACTTTTAGGCGTCAGTTGTCAGAGCAGCTTACCGATCACTGGACCTGTACACAGCCCATTCTGAAATTAGCCCACCCAACTACCTCATCCCCATATTGTTATTTATTTTGCTCATTTGCATCCCAGTATATATATAAAAAAAAAAAAAAAGCCTGACGTGCCCCATGTGGAGTTGGTTGCTCATTTTGAACACCACAGTGCGTCTCATTGGCTGAGCTGGTAAATCAGATATGCTCACACCATTCTGTTGTTCCTAACAGGCCTAGCAGGGGCCTAACACTGGACAGCTACTTTAAATGTAGTTTAAAAAATAAACAAACAAGAAGAATATTGCGTTTGAAAAAAAGGTCAAGTTTTCTGCTGTGAGCCAATGGGTTAACCAAGGAAAACCACGGGTTGTTTTTACCCCAAGGCGGCTGGGGTCGCGACATTCTATCTAAAACCGACTGGTAGTATTGCTCAGGGGCTTATGGTTTATCTTGTCTAAGGATTTATTCATAGCTGTTGGTTTGGCCTCTGCTTCCCTCCCTCAATCACACACACACACACACACTGCTTCAGTGCTGAAAACCAAACAATGGAGACACAGGCTTCATCCAAAATGGCACCCAATTCCCTATAGTGCTACTTCTGACCAGGGCCCATAGGGTTCTATTTGGGACAAAGTGAAATCCTTGGGCAGGCTGGTGAGTAAAATGTGGAGGGTTTGGGGGAATAACACGCCCTACTGGGACTCACACCTGCTGCCATCTCTGTTGCCAATGACGACCACGGTCCACTACACACACTTCTGATAGCCGACTGCACCCCCCGCTACGCACACGTACAGTACCAGTCAAAGGTTTGGACACACCTACTCATTCCAGGGTTTTTCTTTATTTTTCGTTGTACACAGAGGATATTTATGCAGAATTCTGCATGCAGAGTCTCAATTTGGTGTTTGTCCCATTTTGTGAATTCTTGGTTAGTGAGCGGACCCCAGACCTCACAACCATAAAGGGCAATGGGTTCTATAACTGAATCAAGTATTTTTAGCCAGATCCTAATTGGTATGTCGAATTGTATGCTCCTTTTGATGGCATAGAAGGCCCTTCTTGCCTTGTCTCTCAGATCATTCACAGCTTTGTGGAAGTTACAGTGGTCAGATAGTCTGCCACCATGTACTGTCTGTTTAGAGCCAAATAGCAGTGAAGTTCACTTAGATTTTCTGTGGTGTCTTTCCAATAGGTGATATAGTTTTATTTTTTGCTTTGTGATGATTTGGTTGAGTGCTGTCCTGAGGCTTTGTGGGGTTGGTAGGGGTTAGCGAACTGAGCCTCAGAACCAGCTGTCTGAGGGGACTCTTTTCTATGGTCAACTCATGGCCTTTGAGGTCTTTGTAATCATAGGTGTGGCTCTTTTTTTGGATATTAATCATTAGAGGGAATTGTCCTAATTCTGCTCTGCGTGCGTCGTTTGGAGTTTTTCTCTGTCCTCTGAGGAGGCTCTTACAGAAATCCGCATGCAGGGTTGCAGTTGGGTGTTGGTCCCGTTTGTCCAGTTCTTGTTTAGTAAGCGGACCCCACACTACACTACAATATAGTGCTATTGGTTCTATTACTGATTGTTTTTATTGATTGTTCTATTATTAGCATAGAGAGACCCTGCTTGCTTTGCCTTTCAGTTCATTCATGGCCAGGTTGAAGTTCCCTGTGGAGCAGATTTTTGTTGATCACAATTTGATGTGTGTGTGCGTGTGTGTGTGTGTGTTTGTGTGTGTGTGTGTGTGTGTGTGTGTGTGTGTGTGTGTGTGTGTGTGTGTGTGTGTTTGTGTGTGTGTGTGTGTGTGTGTGTGTGTTTGTGTGTGTGTGTGTGTGTTTCTGTGTGTGTGTGTGTGTGTGTGTGTGTGTGTGTACAGTAACAGTCACCTAATCATTCAAGGGATTTTCTTATTTTATTACTATTTTCTACATTGTAGAATAATAATGACGACATCAAAACTATGAAATAACTCACACTGTTAGCACATAGATTAATGTGAGCACATAGATTAATGTGCTCTAGCATTTAGTTTTTGCAGTCTGTATTTCTAACAGTGTAAGTTATAAATATTTCACATGGCAATTGGCGTTTTCACGTCACCTTGGAGAAAATGTTGTTCATTTGCTACCGGCCTAAAAACATCGCTATGGGAAAGCAAGGCTGATGATGACTGAAGTCTAATGATGAACATGACATATCCTTTATAACTACAGTGAATATGTTTAATTTATGACATCACTGTTGTCAGATTGACAGGTCTCATAACCAGTGTTTGGGGGGTACTGTCACGCCCTGACTCAGGGGACTCTTATATGTTGAGTCAGGGTGTGTACATTCTGTGTGTGTATATTCTAATGTTTTCATTCTAGTATGTGTAGTTCTATGTTGGCCGGTGTGGTTCCCAATCAGAGGCAGCTGTCGCTCGTTGTCTCTGATTGGGGACCATACTTAGGCAGCCTATTGGCACTGTGTAGTTGTGGGATCTTGTTCCGTGTAAGGTATGTTGTGTGTTCTACCTTGGACTTCACGTTTCGTTTCGGTTGTTGTTTTGTCGTTGTGTTTCTAAGTTAATAAACATGTACGTATATCACGCTGCGCCTTGGTCTGACCCGTCATTCAACGAACATGACAGAAGATCCCACCAAACGAGGACCAAGCAGCGTGCCCAGAAGGAGCAGACGCCTGGGACTCAACGGGAAGTAACCTTAGTGGATGTCCTCCTCGGTTGGGGGAGAATTACTAAGGAGGAGGCCGTCCGTTACCGGGAGGCGATGAAGGTAGATGCCCAGGTAGGAGAGGAGAAACGGGCGCCAACAGTGGCGACGACGGACACCCGAGAGGCAACCCCAAGAAAAATGTTTGGGGGCACACGGGGTGGACGACGAGGCAGCAGGAGGCCGTGGAAGGCCGGATCTGCAGGTTAGGAGAGGAGGCCACCATGTTACGGGGGCTATTGGTTCAGAGGGATCAGGAGTTATTCGGTCAGAGGGAGGCGCTACAGGAGGCTCAAAGGGAGAAGGAAATAGTGGAGGCACGGAGAGAGGATCTGGTTAGGGGACGCTTATATGTTGAGTCAGGGTGTGTATATTCTGTGTGTGTATATTCTAATGTTGTCATTCTAGTATGTGTAGTTCTATGTTGGCCTGTGTGGTTCCCGATCAGAGGCAGCTGTCGCTCGTTGTCTCTGATTGGGGACCATACTTAGGCAGCCTATTGGCACTAGTGGGTTGTGGGATCTTGTTCCGTGTAAGGTATGTTGTGTGTTCTACCTTGGACTTCACGTTTAGTTTCGGTTGTTGTTTTGTCGTTGTGTTTCTAAGTTAATAAACATGTACGTATATCACGCTGCGCCTTGGTCTGACCCGTCATTCAACGAACGTGACAATAATGAGGATATATCAGCTTATTGACAGGTCTCATCAGCAGCGTTTGGCCATACTGAGGACATATCAGCAACAGGTGGATGTGAGGGGATGAGGAGGAGGAAGAGGAGGGCTGGAAGAAGCCTTTCTCCCTCCACTGCCAGTTTAGACACAGCCTTTCTCTATAGACCTAGCATGCTGCGTTGCAATGTCACACAGAGAGAGAGACACGTGCACACACACGCACACGCACACACACACACACAGTCTTACGCAGCTAACCTTGTGGGGACATACAATTCAGTCCCATTCAAAATCCTATTTTCCCTAACCCCTAACCCTAACCCTTACCCTAACCTTAACCGTAACCCAAAAACCTAACCTTAACCCTAACCCTAAAACGAACCCTATCTCCTAACCCTAATTCTAACCCTAACACTAATTATAACCTTAAACGCTAAACCTCCTAGAAATAGCATTTGACCTTGTGGGGACCAACAAAATGTCCCCAGTTGGTCTACTACTCTAGCAGGGACTTCTGGTCCCCACAAGTATAGTTAAACACACACACACACACACACACACACACACACACACACACACACACACACACACACACACACACACACACACACACACACACACACACACACACACACACACACACACACAGCTAAGTAAACAAGCGTCAATCCAATCTGAAGATTGTTTGCTCTCGTCCTACAGCAGAGTAATCACATTCTGTGTTTGTTTATGAATCCCATGTGCATCGCTGCACTACACAGCAATTCTGCTGCAGGAGAGTATTGATGTGTGTATTTGTGTCACTGTGTATGTGAGTGTCTGTTTCTTGTTATAATAAAAACCTTTCTTTACTATGTGTTTTACCTTCTGTTCCAGTGTAACAGCTATATCCTACCAGGTTACTGAAGGCTGTTTAACAGCTGTATCCTACCAGGTTACTGAAGGCTGTTTAACAGCTGTATCCTACCAGGTTACTGAAGGCTGTTTAACAGCTGTATCCTACCAGGTTACTAAAGGCTGTTTAACAGCTGTATCCTACCAGGTTACTGAAGGCTGTTTAACAGCTGTATCCTACCAGGTTACTGAAGGCTGTTTAACAGCTGTATCCTACCAGGTTACTGAAGGCTGTTTAACAGCTGTATCCTACCAGGTTACTGAAGGCTGTTTAACAGCTCTATCCTACCAGGTTACTGAAGGCTGTTTAACAGCTGTATCCTACCAGGTTACTGAAGGCTGTGTAACAGCTGTATCCTACCAGGTTACTGAAGGCTGTTTAACAGCTCTATCCTACCAGGTTACTGAAGGCTGTTTAACAGCTGTATCCTACCAGGTTACTGAAGGCTGTTTAACAGCTGTATCCTACCAGGTTACTGAAGGCTGTTTAACAGCTGTATCCTACCAGGTTACTGAAGGCTGTTTAACAGCTGTATCCTACCAGGTTACTGAAGGCTGTTTAACAGCTCTATCCTACCAGGTTACTGAAGGCTGTTTAACAGCTGTATCCTACCAGGTTACTGAAGGCTGTTTAACAGCTGTATCCTACCAGGTTACTGAAGGCTGTGTAACAGCTGTATCCCACCAGGTTACTGAAGGCTGTTTAACAGCTGTATCCTACAAGGTTACTGAAGGCTGTTTAACAGCTGTATCCTACCAGGTTACTGAAGGCTGTTTAACAGCTGTATCCTACCAGGTTACTGAAGGCTGTTTAACAGCTGTATCCTACCAGGTTACTGAAGGCTGTGTAACAGCTGTATCCTACCAGGTTACTGAAGGCTGTTTAACAGCTGTATCCTACCAGGTTACTGAAGGCTGTTTAACAGCTGTATCCTACCAGGTTACTGAAGGCTGTTTAACAGCTGTATCCTACCAGGTTACTGAAGGCTGTTTAACAGCTGTATCCTACCAGGTTACTGAAGGCTGTTTAACAGCTCTATCCTACCAGGTTACTGAAGGCTGTTTAACAGCTGTATCCTACCAGGTTACTGAAGGCTGTTTAACAGCTGTATCCTACCAGGTTACTGAAGGCTGTTTAACAGCTGTATCCTACCAGGTTACTGAAGGCTGTTTAACAGCTGTATCCTACCAGGTTACTGAAGGCTGTTTAACAGCTGTATCCTACCAGGTTACTGAAGGCTGTTTAACAGCTCTATCCTACCAGGTTACTGAAGGCTGTTTAACAGCTGTATCCTACCAGGTTACTGAAGGCTGTTTAACAGCTGTATCCTACCAGTTTACTGAAGGCTGTTTAACAGCTGTATCCTACCAGGTTACTGAAGGCTGTTTAACAGCTGTATCCTACCAGGTTACTGAAGGCTGTTTAACAGCTGTATCCTACCAGGTTACTGAAGGCTGTTTAACAGCTCTATCCTACCAGCCATAAGAAGACAACTCATACACACAGTACATTAAGTTGACATGTGGTTAATTAATATCCACGCCAATCACAATTATGTTGGCCTCAATACTATTCTACTGTCTAGGGAGGAGGATGTGAATAGTGAATACGTTTTAACACACAGAGTTCTCAGGTTTTTCGACCAGAATGGGGAAATTGATTGTGTCCCAAATGACACCCTGTTGGGCCCTGTTCAAATGTAGTGTGCTAAATAGGGGCTTGGGTGTCATTTGGGACGCAGAACAGACTAAGATTATAGCAATTGCTGGTATTTGGTGTGTTACATTCAAGCAGGTGTCCATGTGAATACAGGATAGGAGAAGCAGCTGTAGACGCATGCATAAGCACACGCAGACAGCAGAGCCACACTCTATCTAACCCTCATCCATCTATCTTACCCTCATCCATCTATCTAACCCTCATCCATCTATCTAACCCTCATCCATCTATCTAACCCTCATCCATCTATCTAACCCTCATCCATCTATCTAACCCTCATCCATCTATCTTACCCTCATCCATCTATCTAACCCTCATCCATCTATCTAACCCTCATCCATCTATCTAACCCTCATCCATCTATCTAACCTCATCCATCTATCTAACCTCATCCATCTATCTAACCCTCATCCATCTATCTAACCCTCATCCATCTATCTAACCCTCATCCATCTATCTAACCCTCATCCATCTATCTAACCCTCATCCATCTATCTAACCCTCATCCATCTATCTAACCCTCATCCATCTATCTTACCCTCATCCATCTATCTAACCCTCATCCATCTTATGAATCCATCAGCTTCCCTAAACTACATTACAGAGATGTACAGGTAACTGACAAAATAAAGGAAACACCAACATAAAGTGTCGTAGCTCTTTCCTGTTGTCAAATGACCTAGTGTCCTCATGGGTGGAATGTTATTAATATTTTTCATAATTTTGTAATTAATAAACATTTTTTTTAAATACCTGACGAAAATCCGGTGTTTCTATGTCAAACATTTTTGCTATATTTCAGTCTTCTGTGATGTATATAAAGTGTAATATTGGGATGCAAACTCAAAATTAATACATACTCTGCCATGTTTTAAGTCATGCCCACCTCTGTCCTTGACTTTTCCTAAATAAGTCTATAACACACTGTCGTTAGAATCTTAACATCACATACAGAACTGGAGTTACAACCGGTTTTATGAGGGCAAGTCATTTTTTGAATGGTTTCCCCCATTGCCCCTCCTTCTCCCAACAGTAGGGTCTGCTCCTCTCCTTCTCCCAACAGTAGGGCCCGCTCCCCTCCTTCTCCCAACAGTAGGGCCTGCTCCCTCCTTCTCCCAACAGTAGGGCCTGCTCCCCTCCTTCTCCCAACAGTAGGGCCTGCTCCCCTCCTTCTCCCAACAGTAGGGCCTGCTCCCCTCCTCCTCCCAACAGTAGGGCCTGCTCCCCTCCTCCTCCCAACAGTAGGGCCTGCTCCCCTCCTTCTCCCAACAGTAGGGCCTGCTCCCCTCCTCCTCCCAACAGTAGGGTCTGCTCCCCTCCTCCTCCCAACAGTAGGGTCCGCTCCGCTCCTTCTTCCGACAGTTGAAAGTGCAGCGCCCAGCTGATAATCACCCCTGATAATTGGCTCGAAACGGAACCAAAACAATACCGACACTAATTTCACACACATAACAACGGATAAAATAAATGAAGTAAAGTATGATGGGGGAGAAAGAAGGAGAAATGGGTGAGTTGATGAGCCGGGGGAAACGGACAACGGATAATTATGTAATCACCAATTGTGAATGAAGAACAGGCGGGCCATTCTATTGTATTGATCTATTCTAATTATAATCTTAAAATGGCATGTACCCTATTTCAGTCCACCGACTCACAGCAGTCTTATCAGTCTCCTCTGGCCTATTTGGAGTAGGCTTCGCAGTGAGAGCGTGCATAATTGTTAAATGCTGAACAGCTTTCAATATCTGGGGAAATATCCACATGGGGGGCAGCAGGTGATGTGGTGACGAGGCTTCTGGAACCTTCCGTTGACAAGGGAGAAACGTCACCATGGACAACTTCTTCACTTCACTGTCAGCACAAAATAAAAGGCACCTGCACAGACGTTTGTACCACAACGGTGCTGAAAAATGACACAACAAAGACAAAACCAGAGACTATTACGCACCACAACCAAAACAAAGGTACGTCAAAGTCTGTCAAGCAAGGGAAAGTTATGAAAATTGTATCAACTGTTAGGACAAAGGATAACAGCTAAATGAAATCCAACTGATGCCATTGCGTGAAGACAAGTTAACATAAATTTACTATTTTTGACTGCTCTCGTATCAACACTTACAGTATATTCATTATATTGCCATTATTATATTTATTATATTTATTTTTATGTTCCCTTAACCCTACCACCCCCTCCCCCCTAATTGGAGTAAACTCTACCACCCCTCCCCTAATTGGAGTAAACTCTACCACCCCTCCCCTAATTGGAGTAAACTCTACCACCCCTCCCCTAATTGGAGTAAACTAATGGACAACAACACTTAGGCTTTCTACTTCCAGCTTATACAGTACCAGTAAAAAGTTTAGACATGTACTCATTCAAGGGTTTTTCTTTATTTTTTACTATTTTCTACATTGTAGAATAATAGTGAAGACATCAAAACGATGAAATGACACATATGGAATCATGTAGTAACCAAAGAAGTGTTAAACAAATCAGTGGTAGCCATGCTGGTTAAGTTTGCCCTTGAATTCTAAATCCATCACAGACACAGTGTCACCAGCAAAGCACCCCCACACCATCACACCACCCCTCCATGCTTCACGGTGGGAACCACACATGCGGAGATCATCCGCTTCACCTACTCTGCGTCTCACAAAGACACGATGGATGGAATGAAAAATCTCAAATTTGACTCATCAGACCAAAGGACAGATTTCCACCCGGTCTAATGTCCATTGCTCGTGTTTCTTGGTGTCCTTTAGTAGTGGTTTCTTTGCAAGGCAATTTGACCATGAAGGCCTGATTAATGTAAATTTCCTCTGAACAGTTGATGTTGAGATGTGTCTGTTGCTTGAACTCTGTGAAGCATTTATTTGGGTTGCAATTTCTGAGGCTGGTAACGCTTAATGAACATATCCTCTACACGGACTACAAAAAAGAAAACCAGCCATGTCGCCCGACACCGACGTCTCGCTTCCAGACAAGCTGGACACCTTCGCCCGCTTTGAGGATAACACAGTGCCACTGACGAGGCCCACTACCACCAAGGATTGTGGCCCCCTTCTCCATGGCCGACGTGATTAAGACATTTAAGCATGTTAAGCAAGGCTGCGGCCCAGACGGCATCCCTAGCCCGCGTCCTCAGAGCATGCGCAGGCCAGCTGGCTGGTGTGTTCATGGACATATTCAATCTCTCCCTTTCCCAGTCTGCTGTTCCCACATGCTTCAAGAGGTCCACCATTGTTCCTGTACCAAGAAAGCAAAGGTAACTGAACTAATTAACTATCGCCCTGTAGCACTCAACTCTGTCATCATGAAGTGCTTTGAGAGACTAGTCAAGGATCATATCACCTCTACCTTACCTGTCACCCTAGACCCACTTCAATTTGCTTACCGCCCCAATAGATCCACAGACGATGCAATTGCTATCACACTCTGCACACTGCCCTATCCCATCTGGACAAGAGGAATACCCTATGTAAGAATGCTGTTCATTGACTATAGCTCGGCCTTCATCACCATAGTACCCTCCAAGCTCATCATTAAGCTCGAGGCCCTGGGGTCTGAACCCCGCCCTGTGCAACTGGGTCCTGGACTTCCTGACGGGCCGCCCCAGGTGGTGAAGGTAGGAAACAACATCTCCACTTTGCTGATCCTCAACACTGGGGCCCCAGCAAGGGTGCGTGCTCAGCCCCCTCCTGTACTCCCCTGTTCACCCATGACTGCGTGGCCAAACACGCTCCAACTCAACTCATCAAGTTTGCAGACGACACAACAGTAGTAGGCTTGATTACCATCAATGACGAGACCGCCTACAGGGGAGGAGGTGAGGGCTCTGGGAGTGTGGTGCCAGGAAAATAATCTCTCACCAACATCAACAAAACAAAGGAGATGATCGTGGACTTCAGGAAACAGCAGAGGGTGCACCCCCTTATCCACATCGACGGGACTGCAGTGGAGAAGGAGGCTGAAGAAATGTGGCCCTAAACCCTCACAATCTTTTACATATGCACAATTGTCGAGGGCTGTATCACCGCCTGGTACGGCAACTGCAACGCCGTAACCGCAGGTCTCTCCAGAGGGTGGTGCGGTCTCGCCGAACGCATTATTGGGGGCAAACTACCCGGCCTCCAAGACACAAACAGCACCCGATGTCACAGGAAGGCCAAAAAGATCATCAAGGACATCAACCACCCGAGCCACTGCCTGTTCACCCCGCTATCATCCAGAAGGCGAGGTCAGTACAGGTGCATCAAAGCTGGGACCGAGAGAATATCTCAAGGCCATCAGACTGTTAAATAGCCATTAGAGGCTGCTGCTGCCAATTGAAATCACTGGCTACTTTAAGAAATGGAACACTAGTCACTTTAATAATGTTTATATATCTTGCACTACTCATCTCATATGTATATACTGCATTCTATTCTATAATATTCTTCTGTATCTTAGTCCATGCCGCTCTGTCATTGCTTGTCCATATATGTACATATTCTTAAATCCCATTGCTTACTTTTTTGTTGTGAAATTGTTAGATATTAATTGTTAGATATTACTGCACTTTCGGAGCTAGAACACAAGCATTTCGCTACACCCGCAATAACATCTGCTAAACACGTGTATGTGACAAATAACATTTGATTTTATTTGATTTGCAGTAGAGGTAACTCTGGGTATTCCATTCCTGTGGTGGTCCTCATGAGAGCCAGTTTCATCATAGCGCTTGATGGTTTTTGTGACTGCACTTGAAGAAACTTTCAGTTCAGTTCTTGAAATGTTCCTGATTGACTGACCTTCATGTCTTAAAGTAATGATGGACTGTCGTTTCGCTTTGCTTATTTGAGCTGTTCTTGCCATAATATGGACTTGGTCTTTTACCAAATAGGGCTATCTTCTGTATACCACCCCTACCTTGTCACAACACAACTGATCGGCTCAAACTAATTAAGAAGGAAATACATTCCATAAATTAACTTTTAACAAGGCACACCTGTTAATTGAAATGCATTCCAGGTGACTACCTCATGAAGCTGAATGAGAAAATGCCAAGAATGTCATGAAGCTACAATGTAGAAAATGAGTAGGTGTGTCCAAAGTTTGGACTGGTATTGTACATACAATATACTTTTTACGGACACAGTATATTTTACATTAGTTATCTTTTGTTTGTTTTTAGTCACATCCTTCAGCTCCCCTCAACCCCTCCCATCTATCTCTTAACACCATCCATGTGTATGTATATTTGCCATATATTCTTCAACTTTGCTGTGATGTTTCACAAAAGTTCTGAACCTTTCTATTCTCAAAATTCTACATATTGTTAATTAAATATACATATTTTTTCTAAAAGTATGATTATATTATTGATTGATTGACTGTGACTTTTCAGATCACCCAGTAGTGCTATCTGCAGGGTTAGCTCCAGGTAAATGTTGGAATCCTTCAGCCATTCCTGGACCTGTGTCCAAAAACAAGCTACATATGTACAGTACCAAAACAAGTGATCTAATGACTCTGTCTCTTCGCAGCAAACTCTGCAGAGCTGGGAAGGTTGTATCCCCCATATATATAACATTCTGTTGGCTGTAATAATTTTGTATAATAATTTAAATTGAAAAACTCAACGTTTTGTATCTGGCGTCATTTTGTGTATCAGTTTATAAATCATGTGCCATGGAATCGGTACATCAAAAGTCTCTTCCCACCTATTTTGCAATCTATATGGCACAGCCGTAAATTTGTTGGTCCTTAAATGAAACTGGTATACTTTTTTATATATCACAATTTTCTTTAACCAATTTTGGTCTTTAATGCAGACAAGTTCCTTACTTTCCTCTTCCATTTTTGCAGTAAAGCTGCAATTAGTTGGTTGCAACTACTTGCATCTTCCATTTTTGCGGTATTTGTAATTTTGAGTAGAGCAGACATTTACATATATTTGTGTTAGCTGCATGTGTGACATAATTCCACCAGTCCTATTTATGATATCATTTACAAAGATTATACATTTTTTATAATGTTTTTTTAACAATTAGTATATTTGAGTTTACCATAATATTTGTTGTATTACAAAAATACACCTTCCATCACAATACACCCTTCACATACCCTCATACTGTACCTTCTATGTCCTCTGTTGGCTGTGTGTTTATCTCCACCATGTTGATTCCTGCCTCATTTCAGGCTTTTTTAGTACTTTGTGTTCCAGTTCTATATATTTGAAAATGTAATATTTCAATAATGATCTTTTTTTTTCTAATGCTGTCTTTTATCTATTTATACAGTGAGGGAAAAAAGTATTTGATCCCCTGCTGATTTTGTACGTTTGCCCACTGACAAAGACATGATCCGTCTATAATTTTAATGGTAGGTTTATTTGAACAGTGAGAGACAGAATAACAACAACAAAATAGAGAAAAACGCATGTCAAAAATGTTATAAATTGATTTGCATTTTAATGAGGGAAATAAGTATTTGACCCCCTCTCAATCAGAAAGATTTCTGGCCTCAGGTGTCTTTTATATGGGTAACGAGCTGAGGATTAGAGCACACTTTAAAGGGAGTGCTCCTAATCTCAGTTTGTTACCTGTATAAAAGACACCGTAAGAAGCATTCAATCAATCAGATTCCAAACTCTCCACCATGGCCAAGACCAAAGAGCTCTCCAAGGATGTCAGGGACAAGATTATAGACCTACACAAGGCTGGAATTGGCTACAAGACCATCGCCAAGCAGCTTGGTGAGAAGGTGACAACAGTTGGTGTGATTATTCGCAAATGGAAGAAATCAATCAATCAATCAATCAATTTTATTTTATATAGCCCTTCGTACATCAGCTAATATCTCGAAGTGCTGTACAGAAACCCAGCCTAAAACCCCAAACAGCTAGTAATGCAGGTGTAGAAGCACGGTATAATTGTCAATCTCCCTCGGCCTGGGACTCCATGCAAGATCTCACCTTGTGGAGTTGTAATGATCATGAGAACGGTGAGGAATCAGCCCAGAACTACATGGGAGGATCTTGTCAATGATCTCAAGGCAGCTGGGACCATAGTCACCAAGAAAACAATTGGTAACACACTACGCCGTAAAGGACTGAAATCCTGCAGCGCCCGCAAGGTCCCCCTGCTCAAGAAAGCACATATACAGGGCCGTCTGAAGTTTGTCAATTAACATCAGAATGATTCAGAGGAGAACTGGGTGAAAGTGTTGTGGTCAGATGAGACCAAAATGGAGCTCTTTGCCGTCAACTCAACTCGCCGTGTTTGGAGGAGGAGGAATGCTGCCTATGACCCCCAAGAACACCATCCCCACCGTCAAACATGGAGGTGGGAAACATTATGCTTTGGGGGTGTTTTTCTGCTAAGGGGACAGGACAACTTCACCGCATCAAAGTGACGATGGACGTGGCCATGTACCTTCAAATCTTGGGTGAGAACTCCTCCTTCCCCTCAGCCTGGGCATTGAAAATGGGTTGTGGATGGGTATTCCAGCATGACAATGACTTAAAATATGGCCAAGGCAACAAAGGAGTGGCTCAAGAAGAAGCACATTAAGGTCCTGGAGTGGCCAAGCCAGTCTCCAGACCTTAATCCCATAGAAAATCTGTGGAGGGAGCTGAATGTTCAAGTTGCCAAACGTCAGCCTCGAAACCTTAATGACTTGGAGAAGATCTGCAAAGAGGAATGGGACAAAATCCCTCCTGAGATGTGTGCAAACCTGGTGGCCAACTACAAGAAACGTCTGGCCTCTGTGATTGCCAACAAGGGTTTTGCCACCAAGTACTAAGTCATGTTTTGCAGAGGGGTCAAATACTTATTTCCTTCATTAAAATGAAAAAATCAATTTATAACATTTTTGACATGCGTTTTTCTGGATTTTTTTGTTGTTATTCTGTCTCTCACTGTTCAAATATACTTACCATTAAAATTATAGACTGATCATGTCTTTGTCAGTGGGCAAACATACAAAATCAGCAGGGGATCAAATACTTTTTTCCCTCACTGTAAATACTATAAATAGAAAGTCAAATACAAATTATTTTTTGTACATTTTATTTTACAACATTCCTATCTTGAATTATATAGAGTATTTGTAATGTATTTCTTTATCAATTGTTGTATTTGATTTTTGTCCTATTATTATTATTTATTACAATCCCTACCATGGATAGTTTTGGGTCCTTACCATGGATAGTATTGGGTCCCTACCATGGATAATATTGGGTCCCTACCATGGATAATATTGGGTCTCTACCATGGATAGTATTGGGTCCCTACCATGGATAGTATTGGGTCCCTACCATGGATAGTATTGGTCCCTACCTTGGAAAGTATTGGGTCCCTACCATGGATAGTATTGGGTTCCTACCATGGATAGTATTGGGTCCCTACCATGGATAGTTTTGTGTCCCTACCATGGATAGTATTGGGTCCCTACCATGGATAGTATTGGTCCCTACCATGGATAGTTTTGGGTCCCTACCATGGATAGTATTGGGTCCCTACCATGGATAGATTTGGGTGTACCATTATTCCACTCCTCTATGGGAACTTTGTAATATTTAGAATAGCCATGGAGTAGTCTTGTGTCCCGAACAATTGGTTTTCAAAGCTGTCTATTTACCACCATAAACCGATGCTGGCATTAAGATTGCAACTGAATGAGCTGTATAAGGCCATAACTAAACAGGAAAACGCTCATCCAGAGGCAGAGCGCTCCTAGTGGCCGGGGACTTTAATGCAGGGAAACTTAAATCCGTTTCTACCTAATTTCTACTAGCATGTTAAATGTGCAACCAGAGGAAAAAAATAATCTAGACCACCTTTACTCCACACACAGAGACGCATAAAAGCTCTCCTCGCCCTCCATTTGGCAAATCTGACCATAACTCTATCCTCCTGATTCCTGCTTATAAGCAAAAACTAAAGCAGGAAGCACCAGTGACTCGGTTAATAAAAAAGTGGTCAGATGACGCAGATGCTAAGCTACAGGACTGTTTTGCTAGCACAGACTGGAACATGTTCCGGATTCTTCAGATACCATTGAGGAGTACACCACCAGTCACCGGCTTCATCAATAAGTGCATCGATGACGTCATCCCCAAAGTGACCGTACGACATACCCCAACCCAGAAGCCATGGCAACATTCACACTGAGCTAAAGGGTAGAGCTGCCACTTTCAAGGAGCGGGACTCTAATCCGGACGTTTATAAGAAATCCCGCCATGCCCTCCGAGCGAACCATCAAAGAGGCAAAGAGTCAATACAGGACTAAGATTGAATCGTACTACACTGGCTCTGAGCTCGTCGGATGTGGCAGGGCTTGAAAACTATTACAGACTACAAAGGGGAAGCACAGCCGCGAAGCTGCCCAGTGACACAAGCCTACCAGACGAGCTAAACCACTTCTATGCTCGCTCGAGGCAAGCAACACTGAAGCATGCATGAGAGCATCAGCTGTTCTGGATGACTATGTGATCACGCTCTCCATAGCCGATGTGAGTAAAACCTTTAAGCAGGTCCAACATTCACAAGGCCGCAAGGCCAGACGGATTACCAGGATTAAATTTTCAACATGTCCCTGACTGAGTCTGTAATACCAATGTTTCAAGCAGACCACCATAGTTCCTGTGCCCAAGGACACTAAGATAACCTGCCTAAATGACTACCGACCCGTAATACTGACATTGTAGCCATGAAGTGCTTTGAAAGGCTGGTCATGGCTCACATCAACACCATTATCCCAGAAACCTATACCCACTCCAATTTGCATACCGCCCCAACAGATCCACAGATGATGCAATCTCTATTGCACACCACACTGCCCTTTCCCACCTGGACAAGAGGAACACCTGCGTGAGAATGCGTATTCATTGACTACAGCTCAGCTGCCAACACCATTGTGCCCTCAAAGCTCATAACTAAGCTAAGATCCTGGACCAAAACACCTTCCTCTGCAACTGGATCCTGGACTCACCCAGGTGGTGAGGTGCAGGCAACAACACATCCGCCACGCTGACCCTCAACACGGGGGCTCTAAGGGGTGCGTGCTCAGTCCCCCTCCTGTACTCCCTGTTCACCCATGACTGCATGGCACGAGGCACGACTCCAACACCATCATTAAGTTTGCCGACGAACAACAGTGGTAGGCCTGATCACCGACAACGATGAGACAGCCTATAGGGAGGAGGTCAGAGACCTGGCCATGTGGTGCCAGGATAACAACCTCTCCCTCAACGTGACCAAGACAAAGGAGATGATAGTGGACTACAGAAAATAAAAAGAGGGCTGAGCATGACCCTATTCTCATCGATGGGGCTGTAGTGGAACAGGTTGAGAGCTTCAAGTTCCTTGGTGTCCACATCACTAACGAACTATCATGGTCCAAACACACCAAGACAGTCGTGAAGAGGGCACGACAAAGACTATTTCCCTCAGGAGACCATATTTGGTATGGGTCCTCAGATCCTCAAAAAAGTTCTACAGCTGCACCATCGAGAGCATCCTGACTGGTTGCATCAACGCCTGATATGGCAACTGCTCGGCCTCAACCGCAAGGCACTACAGAGGTGGTAGTGCGGAAGGCCAAGTAGCATCACTGGGGCCAAGCTTCCTGCCATCCAGGACCTCTAAAAACCAGGCGGTGTCAGAGGAAGGCCCTATAGAATTGTCAAAGACTCCAGCCACCCTAGTCATAGATTGCTCTGTCTGCTACCGCACGGCAAGTGGTACGGAGCGCCAAGTCTAGGTCCAAAAGGCTTCTCAACAGCACCCCAGGCCATAAGAATCCTGAACAGCTAATCATGGCTACCCGGACTACTTGCACTGCCCCCACCCCCCCCCCCCACCCCATCTTTTTACGCTGCTGCTACTCTGTTAATTATTTGTGCATAGTCCACTTTAACTCTACCCACATGTACATATTACCTCAACTACCTTAACTAGCGGTGCCCCGCACTTATTGACTCTGCACCAGTACCCCCTGTAGTATATAGCCTCCTACTGTTATTTTATTTTACTTCTGCTCTTTTTCTCAACACTTTTTTTGTTGTTGTTGTTTTATGTTACTTTTTTTATTAAAAAATAAATGCATTGTTGGTTAATGGCACTCCAAGTAGATATTAGGTATATATATACAGTGGGGAAAAAAGTATTTAGTCAGCCACCAATTGTGCAAGTTCTCCCACTTAAAAATATGAGAGAGGCCTGTAATTTTCATCATAGGTACACGTCAACTATGACAGAGAAAATGAGGAAAAAAAATCCAGAAAATCACATTGTAGGATTTTTAATGAATTTATTGCAAATTATGGTGGAAAATAGAAGTATTTGGTCAATAACAAAAAGTTTCTTAATACTTTGTTATATACCCTTTGTTGGCAATGGCACAGGTCAAACGTTTTCTGTAAGTCTTCACAAGGTTTTCACACACTGTTGCTGGTATTTTGGCCCATTCCTCCATGCAGATCTCCTCTAGAGCAGTGATGTTTTGGGGCTGTCGCTGGGCACATAGGACTTTCAACTCCCGCCAAAGATTTTCTATGGGGTTGAGATCTGGAGACTGGCTAGGCCACTCCAGGACCTGAAATGCTTCTTACGAAGCCACTCCTCGTTGCCCGGGCGGTGTGTTTGGGGATCATTGTCATGCTGAAAGACCCAGCCACGTTTCATCTTCAATGCCCTTGCTGATGGAAGGAGGTTTTCACTCAAAATCTCATGATACATGGCCCCATTCACTTCTTTCCTTTACACGGATCAGTCGTCCTGGTCCCTTTGCAGAAAAACAGCCCCAAAGCATGATGTTTCCACCCCCATGCTTCACAGTAGGTATGGTGTTCTTTGGATGCAATTCAGCATTCTTTGTCCTCCAAACACGACGAGTTGAGTTTTTACCAAAAAGTTATATTTTGGTTTCATCTGACATTCTCCCAATCCTCTTCTGGATCATCCAAATGCACTCTAGCAAACTTCAGGACGGGCCTGGACATGTACTGGCTTAAGCAGGGGACACGTCTGTACTGCAGGATTTGAGTCCCTGGCAGCGTAGTGTGTTACTGATGGTAGGCTTTGTTACTTTGGTCCCAGCTCTCTGCAGGTCATTCACTAGGTCCCCGCGTGTGGTTCTGGGATTTTTGCTCACCGTTCTTGTGATCATTTTGACCCCACAGGGTGAGATCTTCTCGTGGAGCCCCAGATCGAGGGAGATTATCAGTGGTCTTGTATGTCTTCCATTTCCCTAATAATTGCTCCCACAGTTGATTTCTTCTAAACCAAGCTGCTTACCTATTGCAGATTCAGTCTTCCCAGCCTGGTGCAGGTCTACAATTTTGTTTCTGGTGTCCTTTGACAGCTCTTTGGTCTTGGCCATAGTGGAGTTTGGAGTGTGACTGTTTGAGGTTGTGGACAGGTGTCTTTTATACTGATAACAAGTTCAAACAGGTGCCATTAATACAGGTAACGAGTGGAGGACAGAGGAGCCTCTTAAAGAAGAAGTTACAGGTCTGTGAGAGCCAGAAATCTTGCTTGTTTGTAGGTGACCAAATACTTATTTTCCACCATAATTTGCAAATAAATTCATTAAAATCCTACAATGTGATTTTCTGGATTTTTTTCTCATTTGTCTGTCATAGTTGACGTGTACCTATGATGAAAATTACAGGCCTCTCTCATCTTTTTTAATGGGAGAACTTGCACAATTGGTGGCTGACTAAATACCTTTTTCCCCACTGTATATATATACTCCCAGTTGATATCCACATCAATAGAAGGAATTCCCCAACACCACGCCCACCCCAGAGGAACACAATCCATCTTCCCCATTGACCCCTATTGACACCTATTGAAAAACAGCCAACTTTGTTGATTTATTATTATACAGAAATCAACAGGTGTGGCTTCTAACAGTGTAATGCTTCCTGACGGGCCCTTACCCACAATGCAAGAGAGAAAGAAAATAGAGAAATAACAGAAAAGTAAAACACGTAATAATAAAAGTAATAATAGATACACAACAGTAACGATACCTTGGCTATATACACTACAGTACAAGGGGTACCAGTACCAGTCGATGTGCAGGGTAAGAGGTAATTGAGGTAGATATGTTCATATAACTAGGAATAAAGTGACAGATAATAAACAGTAGCAGCAGCGTATGTGATGAGTCAAAAAAAAAGGGTCAGTGCAGATAGTCCGGGCAGCTATTTGGTTAACTATTTAACTAATTATATAGCAGTCTTATGGCTTTGGAGTAGAAGCAGTTCAGGGTCCCCCTTGCCGTGTGGTAGCAGAGAAAACTGACACCACCTGGTATTAAGGTCTTGGATGGAAGGGAGCTCGGCCCCAGTGATGTACTCGGCCATACGCACTACCCTCTGTAGCGCCTTGCGCTCGGGTGCCTAGCAATTGCCATACCAAGCGGTGATGCAGCCAGTCAAGATGCTCTCAATGGTGCAGCTATAGAACTATTTAAGGATCTGAGGGCCCACCCCAAATCTTTTCAGCCTCCTGAGGTGGAAGAGGCATTGTCGTACCCTCTTCACGACTGTGTCGGTGTGTTTGGACCATGATTGATCATTAGTGATGTGGACACTGAGGAACTTGAAGCTCTCGACCTCTGCAATACAGCCTCATCGATGTGAATGGGGGCGTGCTCGGCCCTCTGTTTGAAGGAGAGGTTGTTGTTGTCCTGGCACCAGACAGCCAGATCTCTGACCTCCTATAGGCTGTCTGCATGCTGCGTCGGTGATCAGGCCTACCACCGTTGTGTCGTCGGCAAACTCAATGATGGTGTTGCAGTCGTGGGTGAACAGGGAGTACAGGAGGGCACTAAGCACGCACCCCATGAGGGGCCCCTGTGTTGAGGGTCAGCATGGCAGATATGTTGTTTCTACCCTCACCACCTGGGGCGTCCCGTCAGGGAAGTCCAGGATCCAGTTGCCGGGAGGTGTTCAGTCCCAGGGTCATTAGCTTAGTGATGAGCTTGGAGGGCACTATGGTGTTGAACGCTGAGCTGTAGTCAATGAACCGCATTCTCAACTAGGTGTTCCTATTGTCCAAGTGGGAAAGGGCAGTGTAGAGTGCAATAGAGATTGCGTCATCTGTTGGGGCGGTATGCGATTGAGTGGGCCCAGGGATCTGGGATGATGGTGTTACTGGGAGCCATGACCAGCCTTTCAAAGCATTCCATGGGTACAGATCGGGAGTGCTATGGGGCGATAGTCATTTAGACAGGTTACCTAGGAGTTCTTGGGCACAGGGACTATGTGAATGTTAACCTGTTAAAAGGTCTTACTCACATCGGCTACGGAGAGTGTGTGATCACACAGTCGTCCCCTAACAACTGGTGCTCTCATGCATGTTTCAGTGTTGCTCCCTTGAAGCGAGCAAATAAGGCATTTAGCTCGTCTGGTTGGCTCACATCACTGAGCAGCTCGCGGCTGGGTTTCCCTTTGTAATCCGTGATAGTTTGCAAGCCCTGCCACATCCGATGAGCGTCAGAGCCGGTGTAGTAGGATTCAATCTTAGTCCTGTATTGACGCTTTGCCTGTTTGATGGTTCGTCAGAGGGCGTAGTGGCATTTCTTCTAAGCGTCCGGGTTAGCGTCCCACTCCTTGAAAGCGGCAGCTCTAGCCTTTAGCTCAGTGCAGATGTTGCCTGTAATCAATTGCTTCTGGTTGGGTATGTACGCACGGTCACTGTTGGGACGACGTTGTCGATGCACTTATTAATGAAGCCGGTGACTGATGTGGTAAACTCCCTCAATGCCATCAGATGAGTCCCGGAACATTCCAGTCTGTGCTACCGAAACAGTCCTGTAGCTTAGCATCCGCTTCGTCGGATCACTTCCGTATTGAGGTACATCCTGTTTGAGTTTTTGCTTGTAAGCAGGAATCAGGAGAATAGAGTTATGGTCAGATTAGCCAAATGGAGGGTGAGGGAGAGCGTTGGTATGAGTTCTCTGTGTGCGGAGTAAAGGTGATCTAGAGTTTTTTCGGCTGTAGTTAAAAATGAGGTAAGACACTGGCCACCAGGAGCACCGTCTTTGGATGAGCATTTCTTGTTTTCTTATGGCCCTCTACAGTTCGTTGAGTGTGGTCTTTGTGCCAGCTTCGGTTTGTGGTGGTAAATGACAGCTATGAAAATATGGATGAAAATGTCTTGGTAAATAGTAGGGTCTACAGCTTATCATAAGGTATTCTAACTCAGGCGAGCAGAACCTCGAGACCTTCTTAATATTAGAGATCACGCACCAGCTGTTGTTAACAAAGAGACACACACCACCCGCCTTGAGCTTACCAGACACTGTTCAGCCAAGTTTCTTAGAAACATAGGATATATTACAGTTCTTCAGGTCGCGCTGAAAGGATGGTCTCGAACGGAGATCGTTCAGTTCGTTCTCCAGTTATTGTACATTTTGCCAATAGAAGTGGGTGAGGCGGAGTTTCATCAGGGTACCCACATATCGGCATCTATATCGCCGTCTCTTTCTCTTTTGAGTGTCGGGGATTAGTAGAGGATGCCTGGTTGTTCTTTGAAAGTGCTTTCCTCTCCATCTTAAATAAGCATTCCCCATTCAAAAATTCAACTAAGAAAAGATATAGCTCCTAGTTCACTCCAGACTTGACTGCCCCTGACCAGCACAAAAAACATCCTGTGGCGTACTGCATTAGCATAGAACAGCCCCCGCGATATGCAACTTTTCAGGGAAGTCAGGAACCAATATACACAATCAGTTAGGAAAGCAAAAGCTAGCTTTTTCAAACAGAAATTTGCATCCTGTAGCACTAACTCCAAAAAGTTTTGGGACACTGTAAAGTCCATGGAGAATAAGAGCACCTCCTCCCAGCTGCCCACGGCACTAAGGCTAGGAAACAATGTCACCACCGATAAATCTACGATAATCGAGAATTTCAATAAGCATTTTGCTAAGGCTGGCCATGCTATCCACCTGGCTACCCCTACCCGGCCACCAGCTCTGCCCCTCCCCCTTTCTTTCTAAAATTAGCGCAAAATTGTAGCAAACCCTATTACTAGCCTGTTCAAACTCTCTTTCGTATCATCTGAGATCCCCAGAGATTGGAAAACTGCCGCGGTCATCCCCCTCTTCAAAGGGGGTGACACTCTAGATCCAAACTGTTACAGACCTATATCCATCCTGCCCTGCCTTTCGAAAGTATTTGAAAGCCAAGTTAACAAACAGATCACCGTCCATTTCGAATCCCACTGTACCTTCTCCGCTATGCAATCTGGTTTCCGAGCTGGTCATGGGTGCACCTCAGCCACGCTAAAGGTCCTAAACGATATTATAACCGCGATAGATAAAAGACAGTACTGTGCAGCCGTCTTCATCGACCTGGCCAAGGCTTTCGACTCTGTCAATCACCGCATTCTTATTGGCAGACTAAATAGCCTTGGTTTCTAAAATGACTGCCTCGCCTGGTTCACCAACTACTTCTCAGATAGAATTCAATGTCTCAAATTGGAGGGCCTGTTGTCTGGACCTCTGGCAGTCTCTATGGGGGTGCCACAGGGTTCAAATCTCAGGCCGACTCTATTCTCTGTGTATATCAATGATGTCGCTCTTGCTGCTGGTGACTCTCAGACCCACCTCTTCGCAGACGACACCATTTTGTATACATCTGGCCCTTCATTGGACACTGTGTTAACAAACCTCCAAATGAGGTTCAATGCCATACAACACTCCTTCAGTAGCCTCCAACTGCTCTTAAACGCTAGTAAAACTAAATGCATGCTTTTCAATCGAACGCTGCTTGCACCCTCCTGCCCGACTAGAATCACTACTCTCTAGTGGGTCTGACTTAGAATATGTGGACAACTACAAATACCTAGGTGTCTGGTTAGACCGTGAACTCTCCTTCCAGACTCACATTAAGCATCTCCAATCCATCTCTAAATCTAGAATCGGCTTCCTATTCTGCAACAAAGCCTCCTTCACTCATGCTGCCAAACATGCCCTCGTAAAACTGACTATTCTACCGATCCTTGACTTCGGTGGGATGTTGTCTATCACAGTGCCATCCGTTTTGTCACCAAAGCCCCATATACAGTGGGGGAGAACAAGTATTTGATACACTGCCGATTTTGTAGGTTTTCCTACTTACAAAGCATGTAGAGGTCTGTAATTTTTATCATAGGTACACTTCAACTGTGAGAGACGGAATCTTAAAACAAAAATCCAGAAAATCAAATTGTATGATTTTTAAGTAATTCATTTGCATTTTATTGCATGACATAAGTATTTGATCACCTACCAACCAGTAAGAATTCCGGCTCTCACAGACCTGTTAGTTTTCCTGTTCTCCACTCATTACCTGTATTAACTGCACCTGTTTGAACTCGTTACCTGTATAAAAGACACCTGTCCACACACTCAATCAAACAGACTCCAACCTCTCCACAATGGCCAAGACCAGAGAGCTGTGTAAGGACATCAGGGATACAATTGTAGACCTGCACAAGGCTGGGATGGGCTACAGGACAATAGGCAAGCAGCTTGGTGCGAAGGCAACAACTTTTGGCGCAATTATTAGAAAATGGAAGAAGTTCAAGATGATGGTCAATCACCCTCGGTCTGGGGCTCCACGCAAGATCTCACCTCGTGGGGCATCAATGATCATGAGGAAGGTGAGGGATCAGCCCAGAACTACACGGCAGGTCCTGGTCAATGACCTGAAGAGAGATGGGACCACAGTCTCAAAGAAACCATTAGTAACACACTACGCCGTCATGGATCCTGCAGCGCACGCAAGGTCCCCCTGCTCAAGCCAGCGCATGTCCAGGCCCATCTGAAGTTTGCCAATGACCATCTGGATGATCCAGAGGAGGAATGGGAAAAGGTCATGTGGTCTGATGAGACAAAAATAGAGCTTTTTGGTCGAAACTCCACTCGCTGTGTTTGGAGGAAGAAGAAGGATGAGTACAACCCCAAGAACACCATTCCAACCGTGAAGCATGGAGGTGGAAACATCATTCTTTGGGGATGCTTTTCTGCAAAGGGAACATGACGACTGCACCGTATGAGGGGGAGGATGGATGGGGCCATGTATCGCGAGATCTTGGCCAACAACCTCCTTCCCTCAGTAAGAGCATTGAAGATGGTCGTGGCTGGGTCTTCCAGCATGACAACGACCTGAAACACACAGCCAGGGCAACTAAGGAGTGGCTCCGTAAGAAGCATCTCAAGGTCCTGGAGTGGCCTAGCAAGTCTCCAGACCTGAACCCAATAGAAAATCTTTGGAGGGAGCTGAAAGTCCGTATTGCCCAGCGACAGCCCCGAAACCTGAAGGATCTGGAGAAGGTCTGTATGGAGGAGTGGGCCAAAATCCCTGCTGCAGTGTGTGCAAACCTGGTCAAGACCTACATGAAATGTATGATCTCTGTAATTGCAAACAAAGGTTTCTGTACCAAATATTAAGTTCTGCTTTTCTGATGTATCAAATACTTATGTCATGCAATAAAATGCAAATTAATTACTTAAAAATCATACAATTAGATTTTCTGGATTTTTGTTTTAGATTCTGTCTCTCACGGTTGAAGTGTGCCTATGATAAAAATTACAGACCTCTACGTGCTTTGTAAGTAGGAAAACCTGCAAAATCTCCACTGTACTACCCACCTTTTACATTTTAGTAATTTAGCAGACACTCTTATCCAGAGCGACTTACAGTTAGTGAGTGCATACTTTTTCACCATTGTCACCTGTACGCTCTCGTTGGCTGGCCCTCACTACATATTCGTCGCCAAACCCACTGGCTCCAGGTCATCTATAAATCACTGCTAGGCAAATCCCCGCCTTATCTTAGCTCATTGGTCACCATAGCAACACCCACCCGTAGCTATGCGCTCCAGCAGGTATATCTCCACTGGTCATCCCCAAAGCCAACACCTCCTTTGGCCGCCATTCCTTCCAGTTATCTGCTGCCAATGACTGGAACGAACTGCAAAAAAATCTCTGAAGCTGGAGACTCTTATCTCCCTCACTAACTTTTAGGCGTCAGTTGTCAGAGCAGCTTACCGATCACTGGACCTGTACACAGCCCATTCTGAAATTAGCCCACCCAACTACCTCATCCCCATATTGTTATTTATTTTGCTCATTTGCATCCCAGTATATATATAAAAAAAAAAAAAGCCTGACGTGCCCCATGTGGAGTTGGTTGCTCATTTTGAACACCACAGTGCGTCTCATTGGCTGAGCTGGTAAATCAGATATGCTCACACCATTCTGTTGTTCCTAACAGTCCTAGCAGGGGCCTAACACTGGACAGCTACTTTAAATGTAGTTTAAAAATAAACAAACAAGAAGAATATTGCGTTTGAAAAAAAGGTCAAGTTTTCTGCTGTGAGCCAATGGGTTAACCAAGGAAAACCACGGGTTGTTTTTACCCCAAGTGGCTGGGGTCGCGACATTCTATCTAAAACCGACTGGTAGTATTGCTCAGGGGCTTATGGTTTATCTTGTCTAAGGATTTATTCATAGCTGTTGGTTTGGCCTCTGCTTCCCTCCCTCAATCACACACACACACACACACTGCTTCAGTGCTGAAAACCAAACAATGGAGACACAGGCTTCATCCAAAATGGCACCCAATTCCCTATAGTGCGTTACTTCTGACCAGGGCCCATAGGGTTCTATTTGGGACAAAGTGAAATCCTTGGGCAGGCTGGTGAGTAAAATGTGGAGGGTTTGGGGAATAACACGCCCCCTACTGGGACTCACACCTGCTGCCATCTCTGTTGCCAATGACGACCACGGTCCACTACACACACTTCTGATAGCCGACTGCACCCCCCGCTACGCACACGTACAGTACCAGTCAAAGGTTTGGACACACCTACTCATTCCAGGGTTTTTCTTTATTTTTCGTTGTACACAGAGGATATTTATGCAGAATTCTGCATGCAGAGTCTCAATTTGGTGTTTGTCCCATTTTGTGAATTATTGGTTAGTGAGCGGACCCCAGACCTCACAACCATAAAGGGCAATGGGTTCTATAACTGATTCAAGTATTTTTAGCCAGATACTAATTGGTATGTCGAATTGTATGCTCCTTTTGATAGCATAGAAGGCCCTTCTTGCCTTGTCTCTCAGATCATTCACAGCTTTGTGGAAGTTACAGTGGTCAGATAGTCTGCCACCATGTACTGTCTGTTTAGAGCCAAATAGCAGTGAGGTTTACTTAGATTTTCTGTGGTGTCTTTCCAATAGGTGATATCGTTTTTTTTTTTTTTTTTTTTTGGGTTGAGTGCTGTCCTGAGGCTTTGTGGGGTTGGTAGGGGTTAGCGAACTGAGCCTCAGGACCAGATGTCTGAGGGGACTCTTTTCTATGGTCAACTCATGGCCTTTGAGGTCTTTGTAATCATAGGAGTGGCTCTTTTTTTGGGATATTAATCATTAGAGGGAATTGTCCTAATTCTGCTCTGCATGCGTCGTTTGGAGTTTTTCTCTGTCCTCTGAGGAGGCTCTTACAGAAATCCGCATGCAGGGTTGCAGTTGGGTGTTTGTCCCGTTTGTCCAGTTCTTGTTTAGTAAGCGGACCCCACACTACACTCAAATATAGTGCTATTGGTTCTATTACTGATTGTTTTTATTGATTGTTCTATTATTAGCATAGAGAGACCCTGCTTGCTTCGCCTTTCAGTTCATTCACGGCCAGGTTGAAGTTCCCTGTGGAGCAGATTTTTGTTGATCACACTTTGATGTGTGTGTGTGTGTGTGTGTGTGTGTGTGTGTGTGTGTGTGTTTGTGTTTGTGTGTGTGTGTGTGTGTGTGTGTGTGTGTGTGTGTGTGTGTTTGTGTGTGTGTGTGTGTGTGTGTTTGTGTGTGTTTGTCTGTGTGTGTGTGTGTGTGTGTGTGTGTGTGTGTGTGTGTGTGTGTGTGTGTGTGTGTGTGTGTGTGTGTGTGTGTTTGTGTGTGTGTGTGTGTTTGTGTTTGTGTGTGTGTGTGTGTGTGTTTGTGTGTGTTTGTCTGTGTGTGTGTGTGTGTGTGTGTGTGTGTTTGTGTGTGTGTGTGTGTGTTTGTGTGTGTGTGTTTGTGTGTGTGTGTGTGTGTGTGTGTGTGTGTGTGTGTGTGTGTGTGTGTGTGTGTGTGTGTGTGTGTGTGTGTGTTTGTGTGTGTGTGTTAGGCCTACTGCTGCTAGGTAGCTCTCTCTGCTCTCTCCCTCCCCTCTGTCTGTCCTTGATTGCAGGAGTGAAGTCTGGTGTGCGGGAGTCAGGGTTCCAGCTGCAGCTCATTCACCATAATCACCTCAGCCTTTAAGACCCGGTCAAACTTGCCACTCATCGTCAGATCATAGTCAAGACGACCATGTTAGTCTCGCTGCCGATTCAACCTGGTTATTTTTGCTCTTTGTGTTTTTGGCCTGCTCTATTTACTTTTTCTCCTGTGCCCAGATATTGGAACCTGACTCCTGCCTCCGCTTCCACTCCTGCCACCACCATCCTGCTCTCCTTCACGGACCTCTCTTTTGGACTACCACGGACACTAGGACATTACGGTACCACACCTGCCCTGATCTGGATCTGTTACCCTCCCTGTACCTGGACTTGCTCTTCCCCTATATTTGGGGAAACCTGGACTTTGAACATTGTAAATAAACCTGTTAAAACTTGTCTGGCTTGGTGTACTTGTCTGCATTTGGGTTCTTATCCAGTTAAATCATAACAGTATGATCTGACCAACATGAACCCAGCAGACAGTAGCTCGGATACCACCCCAGAGTGCACTCAAATTTGGACTGCCATAGCCAATCAGGGCATTTTACTTGGCCAACATGATACCCTGTTTAAGACGATTGCTGAGGACAGTCAGGTGCTGCTTAATCAGGTTCAATTACTCTCCAATCAAGTGTCTGCCCTTACTACCCCTTCAGCCCAGATCCGAGAGCCTTTTGTTCCTGCTCCAGGAGCGCTATGACGGGAACATGGGAACCTGTGGCGATTTTTTGACTCAATGCTCGTTAGTGTTTGAACAACAGCCCCTCACCTACGCCTCAGAAAGAGCCCGTATTGCCTACCTTATCAACTCTACTAGCGGTTCCGCTCGTGCCTGGGGATCCAGCGGTCTGGGAGAGTCAGTCGGACATCTGCAACGCTTACGTTGCCTTCACCACGGAGATGAGGAAGGTTTTCGACCACCCCGTACGAGGCAAGGAGGCTGCGAAACGGCTGTTTTCTCTTCGGCAGGGGGCTCGTGAGTGTGGCGGAGATGGCAGTGGAGTTTCGGACTTTAGCAGCAGTGAGTGGTTGGAATGACGAGGCATTACAAGGAGTGTTCATCAATGCTTTGTCTGAGACTTTAAAAGATGAATTGGTGTCATATGATGAATCGCCTACGCTGGATAATCTTATTTCACTCACTATCAGGTTGGATAATCGGATTCGGGAGCGCCGCCGGGAGAGGAGTGTCAGTTCCAAGCAACCCTGTCTGTCATCAACAAACTCCTCCCTGCATCGTCCTACGGAGAGAGCCGTGTCTTCCCGAGTCGATACGAGGAGCACTGAACCCGGGGCCATGGAGGTGGGTCGTGCACGGTTGTCCTCAGAGGAGCGTGCACGTCGTATTCAGGCTCGGGTCTGCCTGTATTGTGGAGAAGCTGGTCATTTCGTTCCCTTCCTGCCCAGTTCGGGTCCGGGGAAAAGGGCCGGCTCATCATTAATGGGAGAAGTTTTGGTGAGCCGAGCAGCGGATTCTTCCTCTTCTCCCCCGCATTCTGCTCCAGGCATCCCTCCAGTGGCAGTCCCAGAATTTCTCTGTTAGTGCGCTGATTGACTCTGGTGCCGACGAGCTTTTTGGATAGAGAGTGGGCTCAACAAATGGATTTGGAGACTGTTCCTATGGACTGTCCGCTGCAGGCTAAGGGTCTAAATGGACAATTGTTGACCCAGTATTACCCATCAGACTGTTCCTGTTTGTCTTAGAGGTCGGGAAATCATCAGGAGAACATTCAATTCTATATTATCGACTGCCCCAGACTCCCCTGGTCCTTGGTATCCCCTGGCTCATAAGACACAATCCACACATTGATTGGGTGACAGGTAGCATTGTTTCATGGAGCACATTTTGTCATGTGAAGTTTGTTTGTGTTCTGCCTCAGACTCCTGCCAGTACTGTGCCTCAACCTCCACTGGAGTCCATGGATCTTTCTGCTGTTCCTGACGTGTATCATGACCTGGCATCCGTTTTCTGCAAACACAGAGCTACTTCTCTTCCTCCTCACCGGCCTTACGACTGCGCCATTGACCTCCAGCCAGGAGCCCGCTCCCCAGCAGTCGCCTGTACAATCTCTCCCGGCCGGAGACGGAGGCTATGGAGAACTACATTCGGGACTCCTTGGCGGCAGGTATTATGCGTCCTTCCTCGTCACCTGTAGGAGCGGGATTCTTTTTTGTTGCTAAGAAGGATAAGACCTCAGACCCTGTATTGATTACCGTGGACTTAACAACATCACCATTAAGAACAAGTATTCTCTGCCTTTGATTAATTCTGCTTTTCCCTCCTTCATGGTGCTACCATCTTTACGAAACTGGATCTACGAAATGCGTATCACCTGGTGCGCATTCGTAAGGGTGATGAATGGAAGACTGCCTTCAACACACCCTTGGGACATTTTGAGTATCTGGTTGTGCCTTTTGGGTTGTCCAATGCCCCTGCTGTTTTTCAGGCACTAGTCAATGATGTCCTTCGGGACATGTTGAATCGGTTTGTTTTTGTCTATCTGGATGATATCTTGATTTTCTCAGAGTCCTCTCAGGAACATGAACTGCATGTGCGCCAGGTGTTGCAAAGGTTGTTGGAGAACAAACTGTTTGTGAAGATGGAGAAATGTGAATTTCATGTGTCTGAGACCTCTTTTTGGGTTACATCATAGCTCAGGGGAGTTGCGGATGGACCCAGCTAAGATCTCTGCTGTCACGGACTGGCCAGCTCCCTCTACCCGCAAAACAACTTCAACTTGATTCCTGGGGTTTGCGAACTTCTATAGGAGGTTCATCAAGGACTACAGCCGCATTGCGGCGCCACTCACGCTCTCACCTCCATCTCACGACCGTTCGCTTGGAATGAAGGGGCCGAATCAGCGTTCGAAGAACTGAAACATCGCCGCCTCGGCTCCCATTCTGATGCAGCCGGACCCCGACCGCCAGTTTGTCGTGGAGGTGGATGCATCCGACACTGGGGCAGGTGCGGTGTTGTCACAACGTTCTCCTGAAGATAACAAACTGCATCCCTGTGCTTTTCTCTCAAGGAAACTTTCTCAGGCTGAGAGGAATTATGATGTTGGCAATCGTGAACTGCTCGCCGTTAAGCTGGCTCTCGAGGAGTGGCGACATTGGTTGGAGGGGGCGGAACAACCCTTCATCGTTTGGACGGATCATAAGAATCTGGCTTACCTCCAGTCAGCGAAGCAGCTCAACCCCGTCAAGCCAGGTGGGCACTATTTTTGGGAGATTCAATTTTTCTCTGTCGTGACGTCCTGGGTCACGCAACGTCAAGCCTGACGCCCTGTCTCGTGTTCATTCGGCTGTTGATACTGGTAGTAACCCTGAACCCATTTTGCCTCCTACCTGCAGTATTGCAGTCATCACATGTGACATCGGAGGGGATTGTTAGACAGGCTCAACATCATCAAGCTGACCCTGGGAGGGGTCCTCCTAACCGGATGTTTGTCCCTGAGTCTGCTCGCTCCCAGGTACTTCAGTGGGCTCACTCGTCTCCCCTTACCTGTCACCCTGGAGTTTCGCGGACCCTTGACTTTGTGCGACGGAAGTTCTGGTGGGCCAGGATGGAGGCGGACACTCGAGCCTTCATTGCTGCTTGTACGGTATGTGCACGAAGTAAAAACTCCACCCAGGCCAGCGCCGGTCATCTACGACCTCTACCTATACCCAGCCGGCCCTGGTCGCATATCGCTATGGATTTTGTCACTGGACTTCCCCCCTCGTCTGGAAAGACTGTCATTCTTACGGTGATTGATCGTTTTCTAAGTTCGCTCATTTTTTGGCCCTACCTAAACTGCCCACTGCCAGAGAGACGGCTGAGATTTTGGTTGAACATGTGTTCCGCTCTCATGGTCTACCCACGGATATTGTCTCTGACAGGGGTCCCCAGTTTGTCTCCCAGGTGTGGAAAGCTTTCTGTAAAGCTTTGGGCATTACATCCAGCCTGTCCTCTGGATATCACCCCCAGACCAACGGGCAAGCCGAGAGAGCGAACCAGGAGATGGAGACCGCTCTTCGCTGTGTCACTGGGTCTAACCCTGGGTCATGGAGCTCCATGCTCCCCCTGGGTGGAATATGCTCATAACACCTTGACTAACGCTTCCCTCTGGTTTGTCTCCTTTCTGTGTGCTCTGGGTTATCAACCTCCCCTGTTCCCTTCCCAAGAGAGGGAACTGGCGGTACCCTCGGTGCAGTCCCACATGCGCCGCTGCTTCAAGGTCTGGAGGAAGGCCAGGGGTAGCTCTGTCCCGAGCTTCGGGCGTACATGCAGAGGCAAGCCAACCGTCACCGGTCCCAGGCTCCCGGTTACTCTCCTGGTCAAGAGGTATGGCTGAAGTCACGGGACCTTCCATTGAAGGTGGAGTCTAAGAAGATGGCGCCTCGTTTTATAGGACCGTTCAAGATACTGTCTATTGTTAACCCCTGCGCGGTTAAGCTACAGCTTCCTGCCTCCCTACGGGTTCATTCCACCTTTCATGTTTCCCAGATTAAGCCTGTGTCGGTTAGCCCTCTGTGCCCGCCCTCTCGTCCCCCCTCCTCCGCCCAGGATCGTGGGTGGGGTCCGGTCTACACTGTCCGGCGACTTCTGGATGTTCGCCGCCGAGGTCGTGGTTGCCAGTACCTGGTGGATTGGGAGGGTTATGGTCCTGAGGAACGTTCCTGGGTGCCCAGGAGCTTCATTGTGGATCCTGCTCTGGTCCGAGAGTTTCATAGGTTACATCCCGATAAACCCGTCGGCCGCCAGGTGGCGTCCGTAGAGGGGGGGTACTGTTAGCCCTACTGCTGCTAGGTAGCTCTCTCTGCTCTCTCCCTCCCCTCTGTCTGTCCTTGATTGCAGGAGTGAAGTCTGGTGTGCGGGAGTCAGGGTTCCAGCTGCAGCTCATTCACCATAATCACCTCAGCCTTTAAGACCCGGTCAAACTTGCCACTCATCGTCAGATCATAGTCAAGACGACCATGTTAGTCTCGCTGCCGATTCAACCTGGTTATTTTTGCTCTTTGTGTTTTTGGCCTGCTCTATTTACTTTTTCTCCTGTGCCACAGATATTGGAACCTGACTCCTGCCTCCGCTTCACTCCTGCCACCACCATCCTGCTCTCCCTTTACGGACCTCTCTTTTGGACTCACCACGGACACTAGGACATTACGGTACCACACCTGCCCTGATCTGGATCTGTTACCCTCCCTGTACCTGGACTTGCTCTTCCCCTATATTTGGAAACCTGGACTTTGAACATTGTAAATAAACCTGTTAAAACTTATCTGGCTTGGTGTACTTGTCTGCATTTGGGTTCTTATCCAGTTAAATCATAACAGTGTGTGTGTGTGTGTGTTTGTGTGTGTGTGTGTGTGTGTTTGTGTGTGTGTGTGTGTGTGTCTGTGTGTGTGTGTGTGTGTGTGTGTGTGTGTGTCTGTGTGTGTGTGTCTGTGTGTGTGTGTGTGTGTGTGTGTTTGTGTGTGTGTGTGTGTGTGCGTGCGTGTGTGTGTGTGTGTGTGTTTGTTTGTGTACAGTAACAGTCACCTAATCATTCAAGGGATTTTCTTATTTTATTACTATTTTCTACATTGTAGAATAATAATGACGACATCAAAACTATGAAATAATAACTTACACTGTTAGCACATAGATTAATGTGAGCACATAGATTAACGTGCTCTAGCATTTAGTTTTTGCAGTCTGTATTTGTAACAGTGTAAGTTAGAAATATTTCACATGGCAATTGGCGTTTTCACGTCACCTTGGAGAAAATGTTGTTCATTTGCTACCGGCCTAAAAACATCGCTATGGGAAAGCAAGGCTGATGATGACTGAAGTCTAATGATAAACATGACATATCCTTTACAACTACAGTGAATATGTTTAATTTATGACATCACTGTTGTCAGATTGACAGGTCTCATAACCAGTGTTTGGGTGGGGGGTACTGTCACGCCCTGACTCAGGGGACTCTTATATGTTGAGTCAGGGTGTGTATATTCTGTGTGTGTATATTCTAATGTTGTCATTCTAGTATGTGTAGTTCTATGTTGGCCGGTGTGGTTCCCGATCAGAGGCAGCTGTCGCTCGTTGTCTCTGATTGGGTATCATACTTAGGCAGCCTATGGGCACTGTTGAGTTGTGGGATCTTGTTCCGTGTAAGGTATGTTGTGTGTTCTACCTTGGACTTCACGTTTCGTTTCGGTTGTTGTTTTGTCGTTGTGTTTATAAGTTAATAAACATGAACGTATATCACGCTGCGCCTTGGTCTGACCCGTCATTCAACGAACGTGACAATAATGAGGATATATCAGCTTATTGACAGGTCTCATCAGCAGCGTTTGGCCATACTGAGGACATATCAGCTTATTGACAGGTCTCAGCGTTTGGCCATAATGAGGATATATCAGCTTATTGACAGGTCTCATCAGCAGCGTTTGGCCATACTGAGGATATATCAGCTTATTGACAGGTCTCATCAGCAGCGTTTGGCCATACTGAGGATATATCAGCTTATTGACAGGTCTCATCAGCAGCGTTTGGCCATACTGAGGATATATCAGCTTATTGACAGGTCTCATCAGCAGCGTTTGGCCATACTGAGGATATATCAGCTTATTGACAGGTCTCATCTGCAGCGTTTGGCCATACTGAGGATATATCAGCTTATTGACAGGTCTCAGCGTTTGGCCATACTGAGGATATATCAGCTTATTGACAGGTCTCAGCGTTTGGCCATACTGAGGATATATCAGCTTATTGACAGGTCTCATCAGCAGCGTTTGGCCATACTGAGGATATATTAGCTTATTGACAGGTCTCAGCGTTTGGCCATACTGAGGACATATCAGCAACAGGTGGATGTGAGGGGATGAGGAGGAGGAAGAGGAGGGCTGGAAGAAGCCTTTCTCCCTCCACTGCCAGTTTAGACACAGCCTTTCTCTGTAGACCTAGCATGCTGCGTTGCAATGTCACAGAGAGAGAGAGACACGTGCACGCACACGCACACGCACACACACACACACACTCAGTCTTACGCAGCTAACCTTGTGGGGACATACAATTCAGTCCCATTCAAAATCCTATTTTCCCTAACCCCTAACCCTAACCCTTACCCTAACCTTAACCGTAACCCAAAAACCTAACCCTAAACCTAACCATAGCTCCTAACCCTAACCCTAAAACGAACCCTATCTCCTAACCCTAATTCTAACCCTAACACTAATTATAACCTTAAACGCTAAACCTCCTAGAAATAGCATTTGACCTTGTGGGGACCAACAAAATGTCCCCAGTTGGTCTACTACTCTAGCAGGGACTTCTGGTCCCCACAAGTATAGTTAAACACACACAAACACACACACACACACACGCACACACACACACACACACACACACACACACACACACACACACACACACACACACACACACACACACACACACACACACACACACACACACACACACACACACACACACACACACACACACACACACACACACACACACACACACACACACACACAGCTAAGTAAACAAGCGTCAATCCAATCTGAAGATTGTTTGCTCTCGTCCTACAGCAGAGTAATCACATTCTGTGTTTGTTTATGAATCCCATGTGCATCGCTGCACTACACAGCAATTCTGCTGCAGGAGAGTATTGATGTGTGTATTTGTGTCACTGTGTACGTGTGTGTGTGTGTGTGTGTGTGTGTGTAGTGTGTCTGTTTCTTGTTATAATAAAAACCTTTCTTTACTATGTGTTTTATGTGTGTTTTACCTTCTGTTTCAGTTTATTATCATGTGTTTTACCTTCTGTTCCAGTGTAACAGCTGTATCCTACCAGGTTACTGAAGGCTGTTTAACAGCTGTATCCTACCAGGTTACTGAAGGCTGTTTAACAGCTGTATCCTACCAGGTTACTGAAGGCTGTTTAACAGCCTGTATCCTACCAGGTTACTGAAGGCTGTGTAACAGCTGTATCCTACCAGGTTACTGAAGGCTGTTTAACAGCTGTATCCTACCAGGTTACTGAAGGCTGTTTAACAGCTGTATCCTACCAGGTTACTGAAGGCTGTTTAACAGCTGTATCCTACCAGGTTACTGAAGGCTGTTTAACAGCTGTATCCCTACCAGGTTACTGAAGGCTGTTTAACAGCTGTATCCTACCAGGTTACTGAAGGCTGTGTAACAGCTGTATCCTACCAGGTTACTGAAGGCTGTTTAACAGCTGTATCCTACCAGGTTACTGAAGGCTGTTTAACAGCTGTATCCTACCAGGTTACTGAAGGCTGTGTAACAGCTGTATCCTACCAGGTTACTGAAGGCTGTTTAACAGCTGTATCCTACCAGGTTACTGAAGGCTGTTTAACAGCTGTATCCTACCAGGTTACTGAAGGCTGTTTAACAGCTGTATCCTACCAGGTTACTGAAGGCTGTTTAACAGCTGTATCCTACCAGGTTACTGAAGGCGGTTTAACAGCTGTATCCTACCAGGTTACTGAAGGCGGTTTAACAGCTGTATCCTACCAGGTTACTGAAGGCTGTTTAACAGCTGTATCCTACCAGGTTACTGAAGGCTGTTTAACAGCTGTATCCTACCAGGTTACTGAAGGCTGTTTAACAGCTGTATCCTACCAGGTTACTGAAGGCTGTTTAACAGCTGTATCCTACCAGGTTACTGAAGGCTGTTTAACAGCTGTATCCTACCAGGTTACTGAAGGCTGTTTAACAGCTGTATCCTACCAGGTTACTGAAGGCTGTTTAACAGCTGTATCCTACCAGGTTACTGAAGGCTGTTTAACAGCTGTATCCTACCAGGTTACTGAAGGCTGTTTAACAGCTGTATCCTACCAGGTTACTGAAGGCTGTTTAACAGCTGTATCCTACCAGGTTACTGAAGGCTGTTTAACAGCTGTATCCTACCAGGTTACTGAAGGCTGTGTAACAGCTCTATCCTACCAGCCATAAGAAGACAACTCATACACACAGTACATTAAGTTGTTACAAATTACATGTGGTTAATTAATATCCACGCCAATCACAATTATGTTGGCCTCAGTACTATTCTACTGTCTAGGGAGGAGGATGTGAATAGTGAATACGTTTTAACACACAGAATTCTCAGGTTTTTCGACCAGAATGGGGAAATTGATTGTGTCCCAAATGACACCCTGTTGGGCCCTGTTCAAATGTAGTGTGCTAAATAGGGGCTTGGGTGTCATTTGGGACACAGAAACAGACTAAGATTATAGCAATTGCTGGTATTTGGTGTGTTACATTCAAGCAGGTGTCCATGTGAATACAGGATAGGAGAAGCAGCTGCATGTCTGCATAAGAGCGACTTGAAAATGTACTTACTGTCCACGCACATGCTCAAGCACACACAGACGCACACAAACACGCACACACACGCACACAAACATGCACACACAGATGCACACACACACACACACACACACACAGACGCATGCATAAGCACACGCAGACAGCAGAGCCACACACTATCTAACCCTCATCCATCTATCTTACCCTCATCCATCTATCTTACCCTCATCCATCTATCTAACCCTCATCCATCTATCTAACCCTCATCCATCTATCTAACCCTCATCCATCTATCTAACCCTCATCCATCTATCTAACCCTCATCCATCTATCTAACCCTCATCCATCTATCTAACCCTCATCCATCTATCTAACCCTTATCCATCTATCTAACCCTCATCCATCTATCTTACCCTCATCCATCTATCTTACCCTCATCCATCTATCTAACCCTCATCCATCTATCTTACCCTCATCCATCTATCTAACCCTCATCCATCTATCTAACCTCATCCATCTATCTTACCCTCATCCATCTATCTAACCTCATCCATCTATCTTACCCTAATCCATCTATCTAACCCTCATCCATCTATCTAACCCTCATCCATCTATCTAACCCTCATCCATCTATCTAACCCTCATCCATCTATCTTAACCTCATCCATCTATCTAACCCTCATCCATCTATCCCTAACCCTCATCCATCTATCTAACCTCATCCATCTATCTAACCCTCATCCATCTATCTAACCCTCATCCATCTATCTAACCCTCATCCATCTATCTTACCCTCATCCATCTATCTAACCCTCATCCATCTATCTAACCCTCATCCATCTATCTAACCCTCATCCATCTATCTAACCTCATCCATCTATCTAACCCTCATCCATCTATCTAACCCTCATCCATCTATCTAACCCTCATCCATCTATCTTACCCTCATCCATCTATCTAACCCTCATCCATCTATCTAACCCTCATCCATCTATCTAACCCTCATCCATCTATCTAACCCTCATCCATCGATCTAACCCTCATCCATCTATCTTACCCTCATCCATCTATCTTACCCTCATCCATCTATCTTACCCTCATCCATCTATCTAACCCTCATCCATCTATCTAACCCTCATCCATCTCTCTAACCCTCATCCATCTATCTAACCCTCATCCATCTATCTAACCCTCATCCATCTATCTAACCCTCATCCATCTATCTAACCCTCATCCATCTATCTAACCCTCATCCATCTATCTTACTCTCATCCATCTATCTTACCCTCATCCATCTATCTAACCCTCATCCATCTATCTTACCCTCATCCATCTATCTAACCCTCATCCATCTTATGAATCCATCAGCTTCCCTAAACTACATTACAGAGAAGATGTACAGGTAACTGACAAAATAAAGGAAACACCAACATAAAGTGTCGTAGCTCTTTCCTGTTGTCAAATGACCTAGTGTCCTCATGGGTGGAATGTTATTAATATTTTTCATAATTTTGTAATTAATAAACACTTTTTTTTAAATACCTGACGAAAATCCGGTGTTTCTATGTCAAACATTTTTGCTATATTTCAGTCTTCTGTGATGTATATAAAGTGTAATATTGGGATGCAAACTCAAAATTAATACATACTCTGCCATGTTTTAAGTCATGCCCACCTCTGTCCTTGACTTTTCCTAAATAACTCTATAACACACTGTCGTTAGAATCTTAACATCACAAACAGAACTGGAGTTACAACCGGTTTTATGAGGGCAAGTCATTTTTTGAATGGTTTCCCCCATTGCCCCTCCTTCTCCCAACAGTAGGGTCCGCTCCGCTCCTTCTTCCGACAGTTGAAAGTGCAGCGCCCAGCTGATAATCACCCCAATAATTGGCTCGAAACGGAACCAAAACAATACCGAAACTAATTTCACACATATAACAACGGATAAAATAAATGAAGTAAAGTATGATGGGGGAGAAAGAAGGAGAATGGGTGAGTTGATGAGCGAGGGGGAAACGGACAACGCATAATTATGTAATCACCAATTGTGAATGAAGAACAGGGCGGGCCATTCTATTGTATTGATCTATTCTAATTATAATCTTAAAATGGCATGTACCCTATTTCAGTCCACCGACTCACAGCAGTCTTATCAGTCTCCTCTGGCCTATTTGGAGTAGGCTTCGCAGTGAGAGCGTGCATAATTGTTAAATGCTGAACAGCTTTCAATATCTGGGGAAATATCCACATGGGGGCAGCAGGTGATGTGGTGACAAGGCTTCTGGAACCTTCCGTTGACAAGGGGAGAAACGTCACCATGGACAACGTCTTCACTTCACTGTCAGCACAAAATAAAAGGCACCTGCACAGACGTTGTACTCCACAACGGTGCTGAAAAATGACACAACAAAGACAAAACCAGAGACTATTTCGCACCACAACCAAACAAAGGTACGTCAAAGTCTGTCAAGCAAGGGAAAGTTATGAAAATTGTATCAACTGTTAGGACAAAGGATAACAGCTAAATGAAATCCAACTGATGCCATTGCGTGAAGACAAGTTAACATAAATGTACTATTTTTGACTGCTCTCGTATCAACACTTACAGTATATTCATTATATTGCCATTATTATATTTATTATATTTATTTTTATGTTCCCCTTAACCCTACCACCCCTCCCCTAATTGGAGTAAACTCTACCACCCCTCCCCTAATTGGAGTAAACTCTACCACCCCTCCCCTAATTGGAGTAAACTAATGGACAACAACACTTAGGCTTTCTACTTCCAGCTTATACAGTACCAGTAAAAAGTTTAGACATGTACTCATTCAAGGGTTTTTCTTTATTTTTTACTATTTTCTACATTGTAGAATAATAGTGAAGACATCAAAACGATGAAATGACACATATGGAATCATGTAGTAACCAAAGAAGTGTTAAACAAATCAGTGGTAGCCATGCTGGTTAAGTTTGCCCTTGAATTCTAAATCCATCACAGACACAGTGTCACCAGCAAAGCACCCCCACACCATCACACCACCTCCTCCATGCTTCACGGTGGGAACCACACATGCGGAGATCATCCGTTCACCTACTCTGCGTCTCACAAAGACACGATGGATGGAATGAAAAATCTCAAATTTGGACTCATCAGACCAAAGGACAGATTTCCACCGGTCTAATGTCCATTGCTCGTGTTTCTTGGTGTCCTTTAGTAGTGGTTTCTTTGCAGCAATTTGACCATGAAGGCCTGATTAATGTAAATTTCCTCTGAACAGTTGATGTTGAGATGTGTCTGTTGCTTGAACTCTGTGAAGCATTTATTTGGGCTGCAATTTCTGAGGCTGGTAACGCTAATGAACATATCCTCTACACGGACTACAAAAAGAAAACCAGCCATGTCGCCGACACCGACGTCTCGCTTCCAGACAAGCTGGACACCTTCTTCGCCCGCTTTGAGGATAACACAGTGCCACTGACGAGGCCCACTACCAAGGACTGTGGCCTCTCCTTCTCCATGGCCGACGTGATTAAGACATTTAAGCATGTTAACCCCCGCAAGGCTGCCGGCCCAGACGGCATCCCTAGCCGCGTCCTCAGAGCATGCGCAGGCCAGCTGGCTGGTGTGTTCATGGACATATTCAATCTCTCCCTTTCCCAGTCTGCTGTTCCCACATGCTTCAAGAGGTCCACCATTGTTCCTGTACCCAAGAAAGCAAAGGTAACTGAACTAATTAACTATCGCCCTGTAGCACTCACCTCTGTCATCATGAAGTGCTTTGAGAGACTAGTCAAGGATCATATCACCTCTACCTTACCTGTCACCCTAGACCCACTTCAATTTGCTTACCGCCCCAATAGATCCACAGACGATGCAATTGCTATCACACTGCACACTGCCCTATCCCATCTGGACAAGAGGAATACCCTATGTAAGAATGCTGTTCATTGACTATAGCTCAGCCTTCATCACCATAGTACCCTCCAAGCTCATCATTAAGCTCGAGGCCCTGGGTCTGAACCCCGCCCTGTGCAACTGGGTCCTGGACTTCCTGACGGGCCGCCCCCAGGTGGTGAAGGTAGGAAACAACATCTCCACTTTGCTGATCCTCAACACTGGGGCCCCACAAGGGTGCGTGCTCAGCCCCCTCCTGTACTCCCTGTTCACCCATGACTGCGTGGCCAAACACGCCTCCAACTCAATCATCAAGTTTGCAGACGACACAACAGTAGTAGGCTTGATTACCATCAATGACGAGACCGCCTACAGGGAGGAGGTGAGGGCTCTGGGAGTGTGGTGCCAGGAAAATAATCTCTCACTCAACATCAACAAAACAAAGGAGATGATCGTGGACTTCAGGAAACAGCAGAGGGTGCACCCCCTTATCCACATCGACGGGACTGCAGTGGAGAAGGAGGCTGAAGAAATGTGGCCTAAAACCCTCACAATCTTTTACATATGCACAATTGTCGGGCTGTATCACCGCCTGGTACGGCAACTGCAACGCCCGTTAACCGCAGGTCTCTCCAGAGGGTGGTGCGGTCTGCCGAACGCATTATTGGGGGCAAACTACCCGCCCTCCAAGACACAAACAGCACCCGATGTCACAGGAAGGCCAAAAAGATAATCAAGGACATCAACCACCCGAGCCACTGCCTGTTCACCCCGCTATCATCCAGAAGGCGAGGTCAGTACAGGTGCATCAAAGCTGGGACCGAGAGAATATCTCAAGGCCATCAGACTGTTAAATAGCCATTAGAGGCTGCTGCTGCCAATTGAAATCACTGGCTACTTTAAGAAATGGAACACTAGTCACTTTAATAATGTTTATATATCTTGCACTACTCATCTCATATGTATATACTGCATTCTATTCTATAATATTCTTCTGTATCTTAGTCCATGCCGCTCTGTCATTGCTTGTCCATATATGTACATATTCTTAAATCCCATTGCTTACTTTTTTGTTGTGAAATTGTTAGATATTACTTGTTAGATATTACTGTACTTTCGGAGCTAGAACACAAGCATTTCGCTGCATCCGCAATAACATCTGCTAAACACGTGTATGTGACAAATAACATTTGATTTGATTTGATTTGCAGCAGAGGTAACTCTGGGTCTTCCTTTCCTGTGGTGCTCCTCATGAGAGCCAGTTTCATCATAGCACTTGATGGTTTTTGTGACTGCACTTGAAGAAACTTTCAGTTCAGTTCTTGAAATGTTCCTGATTGACTGACCTTCATGTCTTAAAGTAATGATGGACTGTCGTTTCGCTTTGCTTATTTGAGCTGTTCTTGCCATAATATGGACTTGGTCTTTTACCAAATAGGGCTATCTTCTGTATACCACCCCTACCTTGTCACAACACAACTGATCGGCTCAAACTAATTAAGAAGGAAATAAATTCCACAAATTAACTTTTAACAAGGCACACCTGTTAATTGAAATGGATTCCAGGTAACTACCTCATGAAGCTGAATGAGAAAATGCCAAGAGTGTGCAAAGCTGTCATCAAGGCAAAGGGTGGCTACTTTGAAGAATCTCAAATATAACATATATTTTGATTTGTTTAACACTTTTTTGGTTACTACATGATTCCATATGTGTTATTTCATAGTTTTAATGTCTTCACTATTATTCTACAATGTAGAAAATGAGTAGGTGTGTCCAAAGTTTGGACTGGTACTGTACATACCATATACTTTTTACGGACACAGTATATTTTACATTAGTTATCTTTTGTTTGTTTTTAGTCACATCCTTCAGCTCCCCTCAACCCCTCCCATCTATCTCTTAACACCATCCATTTGTATGTATATTTGCCATATATTCTTCAACTGTGCTGTGATGTTTCACAAAAGTTCTGAACCTTTCTATTCTCAAAATTCAACATATTGTTAATTAAATATACATATTTTTTCTAAAAGTATGATTATATTATTGATTGATTGACTGTGACTTTTCAGTAGTGCTATCTGCAGGGTTAGCTCCAGGTAAATGTTGGAATTCTTCAGCCACTCCTGGACCTGTGTCCAAAAACAAGCTACATATGTACAGTACCAAAACAAGTGATCTAATGACTCTGTCTCTTCGCAGCAAACTCTGCAGAGCTGGGAAGGTTGTATCCCCCATATATACAGTGGGGGGAAAAAGTATTTAGTAAGCCACCAATTGTGCAAGTTCTCCCACTTAAAAAGATGAGAGAGGCCTGTAATTTTCATCATAGGTACACGTCAACTATGACAGAGAAAATGAGAAAAAAAACTCCTGAAAATCACATTGTAGGATTTTTTATGAATTTATTTGCAAATTATGGTGGAAAATAAGTATTTGGTCAATAACAAAGTTTCTCAATACTTTGTTATATACCCTTTGTTGGCAATGACACAGGTCAAACGTTTTCTGTAAGTCTTCTAAGGTTTTCACACACTGTTGCTGGTATTTTGGCCCATTCCTCCATGCAGATCTCCTCTAGAGCAGTGATGTTTTGGGGGCTGTCGCTGGGCAACACAGACTTTCAACTCCCTCCAAAGATTTTCTATGGGGTTGAGATCTGGAGACTGGCTAGGCCACTCCAGGACCTTGAAATGCTTCTTACGAAGCCACTCCTTCGTTGCCCGGGCAGTGTGTTTGGGATCATTGTCATGCTGAAAGACCCAGCCACGCTTCATCTTCAATGCCCTTGCTGATGGAAGGAGGTTTTCACTCAAAATCTCACGATACATGGCCCCATTCATTCTTTCCTTTACACGGATCAGTCGTCCTGGTCCCTTTGCAGAAAAACAGCCCCAAAGCATGATGTTTCCACCCCCATGCTTCGAAGTAGGTATGGTGTTCTTTGGATGCAACTCAGCATTATTTGTCCTCCAAACACGACGAGTTGAGTTTTTACCAAAAAGTTCTATTTTGGTTTCATCTGACCATATGACATTCTCCCAATCCTCTTCTGGATCATCCAAATGCACTCTAGCAAACTTCAGACGGGCCTGGACATGTACTGGCTCAAGCAGGGGGACACGTCTGGCACTGCAGGATTTGAGTCCCCTGGCGCGTAGTGTGTTACTGATGGTAGGCTTTGTTACTTTGGTCCCAGCTCTCTGCAGGTCATTCACTAGGTCCCCCAATGTGGTTCTGGGATTTTTGCTCACCGTTCTTGTGATCATTTTGACCCCACAGGGTGAGATCTTGCGTGGAGCCCCAGATCGAGGGAGATCATCAGTGGTCTTGTATGTCTTCCATTTCCTAATAATTGCTCCCACAGTTGATTACTTCAAACCAAGCTGCTTACCTATTGCAGATTCAGTCTTCCCAGCCTGGTGCAGGTCTACAATTTTGTTTCTGGTGTCCTTTGACAGCTCTTTGGTCTTGGCCATAGTGGAGTTTGGAGTGTGACTGTTTGAGGTTGTGGACAGGTGTCTTTTATACTGATAACAAGTTAAAACAGGTGCCATTAATACAGGTAACGAGTGGAGGACAGAGGAGCCTCTTAAAGAAGAAGTTACAGGTCTGTGAGAGCCAGAAATCTTGCTTGTTTGTAGGTGACCAAATACTTATTTTCCACCATAATTTGCAAAGAAATTCATAAAAAATCCTACAATGTGATTTTCTGGATTTCTTTTTCTCAAATTGTATGTCATAGTTGATGTGATCCTATGATGAAAATTACAGGCCTCTCTCATCTTTTTAAGTGGGAGAACTTACACAATTGGTGGCTGACTAAATACTTTTTTTCCCCACTGTATAACATTCTATTGGCTGTAATAATTTTGTAAAATAATTTAAATTGAAAAACTCAACGTTTTGTATCTGGCGTCATTTTGTGTATCAGTTTATAAATCATGTGCCAATTGGTACATCAAAAGTCTCTTCCCACCTATGTTGCAATCTATATGGCACAGCCGTAAATTTGTTGGTCCTTAAATGAAACTGGTATACTTTTTTATATATCACAATATTCTTTAACCAATTTTGGTCTTTAATGCAGGGCCCCTACCATGGATAGTATTGGGTGTACCATTATTCCACTCCTCTATGGGAACTTTGTAATATTTAGAATAGCCATGGAGTAGTCTTGGTGTCTCGGAACAATTGGTTTTCAAAGCTGTCTATTTACCACCATAAACCGATGCTGGCATTAAGATTGCACTGAATGAGCTGTATAAGGCCATAACTAAACAGGAAAACGCTCATCCAGAGGCAGCGCTCCTAGTGGCCGGGGACTTTAATGCAGGGAAACTTAAATCCGTTCTACCTAATTTCTACCAGCATGTTAAATGTGCAACCAGAGGGAAAAAAAAAATCTAGACCACCTTTACTCCACACACAGAGACACATACAAAGCTCTCCCTCGCCCTCCATTTGGCAAATCTGACCATAACTCTATCCTCCTGATTCCTGCTTATAAGCAAAAACTAAAGCAGGAAGCACCAGTGACTCGGTTAATAAAAAAGTGGTCAGATGACGCAGATGCTCAGCTACAGGACTGTTTTGCTAGCACAGACTGGAACATGTTCCGGGATTCTTCAGATAGCATTGAGGAGTACATCACCTCAGTCACCGGCTTCATCAATAAGTGCATCGATGACGTCATCCCCAAAGTGACCGTACGTACATACCCCAACCAGAAGCCATGGCAACATCCACACTGAGCTAAAGGGTAGAGCTGCCACTTTCAAGGAGCGGGACTCTAATCCGGACGCTTATAAGAAATCCCGCTATGCCCTCCGACGAACCATCAAAGAGGCAAAGAGTCAATACAGGACTAAGATTTAATCGTACTACACTGGCTCTGATGCTCGTCGGATGTGGCAGGGCTCGAAAACTATTACAGACTACAAAGGGAAGCACAGCCGCGAGCTGCCCAGTGACACAAGCCTACCAGACGAGCTAAACCACTTCTATGCTCGCTTCGAGGCAAGCAACACTGAAGCATGCATGAGAGCATCAGCTGTTCTGGATGACTATATGATCACGCTCTCCATAGCCGATGTGAGTAAAACCTTTAAGCAGGTCAACATTCACAAGGCCACAGGGCCAGACGGATTACCAGGATTACATTTTCAACATGTCCCTGACTGAGTCTGTAATACCAATGTTTCAAGCAGACCACCACAGTCCCTGTGCCCAAGGACACTAAGATAACCTGCCTAAATGACTACCGACCCGTAATACTGACATTGTAGCCATGAAGTGCTTTGAAAGGCTGGTCATGGCTCACATCAACACCATTATCCCAGAAACCCTATACCCACTCCAATTTGCATACCGCCCCAACATATCCACAGATGATGCAATCTCTATTGCACTCCACACTGCCCTTTCCCACCTGGACAAGAGGAACAGCTACGTGAGAATGCTATTCATTGACTACAGCTCAGCGTTCAACACCATTGTGCCCTCAAAGCTCATCACTAAGCTAAGGATCCTGGGACTAAACACCTTCCTCTGCAACTGGATCCTGGACTCACCCAGGTGGTGAGGGTAGGCAACAACACATCCGCCACGCTGACCCTTAACAAGGGGTCTCTAAGGGGTGCGTGCACAGTCCCCTCCTGTACTCCCTGTTCACCCATGACTGCATGGCCAGGCACGACTCCAACACCATCATTAAGTTTGCCGACGACACAACAGTGGTAGGCCTGATCACCGACAACGATGAGACAGCCTATAGGGAGGAGGTCAGAGACCTGGCCGAGTGGTGCCAGGATAACAACCTCTCCCTCAACATGACCAAGACAAAGGAGATGGTTGTGGACTACAGAAAAAAAAAAGAGGGCTGAGCATCACCCTATTCTCATCGATGGGGCTGTAGTGAAACAGGTTGAGAGCTTCAAGTTCCTTGGTGTCCACATCACTAACGAACTATCATGGTCCAAACACACCAAGACAGTCGTGAAGAGGGCACGACAAAGCCTATTCCCTCTCAGGAGACCATATTTGGCATGGGTCCTCAGATCCTCAAAATGTTCTACAGCTGCACCATCGAGAGCATCCTGACTGGTTGCATCAACGCCTGATATGGCAACTGCTCGGCCTCCGACCGCAAGGCACTACAGAGGGTAGTGCGTAAGGCCCAGTACATCACTGGGGCCAAGCTTCCTGCCATCCAGGACCTCTATACCAGGCGGTGTCAGAGGAAGGCCCTATAAATTGTCAAAGACTCCAGCCACCCTAGTCATAGATTGCGCCAAGTCTAGGTCCAAAATGCTTCTCAACAGCTTCTACCCCCAAGCCATAAGAATCCTGAACAGCTAATCATGGCTACCCGGACTACTTGCACTTTTCTCAACACTTTTAGTTGTTGTTGTTTTTTTAAACTTTTTTATTAAGAAATAAATGCATTGTTGGTTTAGGGCTGTAAGTAAGCATTTCACTGTAATGTCTACACCTGTTGTATTCAGCGCATGTGGCAAATACAATTTGATTTGATTTGATTTTGTCTTGACAGATTTGTCCAAAATCGTGTGACATAAAACATTACAAATAAAATTGTATTTTCTTTCATTTGAGATTTGTAGCGCTTTAAGAAATAATTATTTCACCACACCTTGAGGATCTTCACCCTCATTCTCTTTAATACCGGTAAGTACCAGATTTTATCTCATAGATCTAGTCTGTATTTCAAGTAAGGCTTCTCTCAAAAAATATCTCCTATAATGCCATTATCGTTTTTTGTGCTGAGTTTCATTATTTATCAAGGCCACTTGGCGATTATAATTATGTTTAGTATACTGATGTTTTCATCATTTGACCGCAAGTCTTGACCTTGGCGTCGTAGTAGTTGGGGTATTTATTTTTCTGTGTGTGTGTGTGAGTGTGTGCGTGCGTGTGTGTGTGTGTGTGGGTGCGTGCGTGTGTGTGTGTGTGTGTGTTTGAGTGTGTGCATGTGTGTGTGTGTTTGAGTGCATGTGTTTGTGTGAGTGCGTGCGTGCGTGCGTGTGTGTGTGAGTGCGTGCGTGTGTGTGTTTGAGTGCGTGCGTGTGTGTGTGTTTGAGTGCGTGTGTGTGTGAGTGCGTGTGTGTGTGAGTGAGTGAGTGTGTGCGTGAGTGAGTCAGTGAGTGAGTGTGAGTGCGTGCATGCGTGTGTGTGTGTGTGAGTGCGTGCCTGCGTGTGTGTGTGAGTGCGTGCATGCGTGAGTGCGTGCGTGCGTGTGTGTGTGAGTGCGTGCGTGCGTGCTCCTCCTCCCCTTGTTCCCATTCAACCTCAACTCCTTCAGGGAGAAATTACATCTCTTAATCTGAGAGAATAACGTAAACACTAGTCTCTCCTCTAGTCTAACAGCAGGTCAATCTATACAGAACCTCTATTCTCAGTATCATGATTCATACTGGATTAAAACTGTGTAATCAAATCAAATGTATTTTTACACCAGCCGATGTCACAAAGTGCTTGTACAGAAACCCAGCCTAAAACCCCAAACAGCAGCAATGCAGATGGAGAAGCACGGTGGCTAGGAAAAACTCCCTAGAAAGGCAGGAACCTAGGAAGAAACCTAGAGAGGAACCAGGCTCTGTGTGGTGGCCAGTCCTCTTCTGGCTGTGCCGGGTGGAGATTATAAGAGTACATGGCCATTAAAGCCAGATTGTTCTTCTAGATGTTAAATCGTTCATAGATGACCAGCAGGGTCAAATAATAATCACAGAGGTTGTAGAGGTTGCAACAGGTCAGCACCTCAGGAGTACATGTCAGTTGGCTTTTCATAGCCGAGCATTCAGAGGTTGAGACAGCAGGTGCGGTAGAGAGAAAGAGAGAGAGAGAGAGAGAGAGAGAGAGAGAGAGAGAGAGAGAGAGAGAGAGAGAGAGAGAGAGAGAGAGAGAGAGAGAGAGAGAGGGAGAGAGAGAGGAGAGAGAGAGAGAGAGAGAGAGAGAGAGAGAGAGAGAGAGAGAGAGAGAGAGAGAGAGAGAGAGAGAGAGAGAGAGAGAGAGAGAGAGAGAGAGAGAGAGAGAGAGAGAGAGAGAGAGAGAGAGAGAGAGAGAGAGAGAGAGAGAGAGAGAGAGAGAGAGAGAGAGAGAGAGAATCGAAAACAGCAGGTCCGGGACAATCTCTCTCTTATTCATGCAGTTAGCCACTAGCCCCCACAAACGTTCCTAAAATGACTTTTCTATTTAAAGCATCAAGCCGTCATTCTGTTATGAAATGTCAATAACGTTATGAATAACTATTGTTTAGACTTACCCTGTCTATCCTGTCGAAATTGTTCAGTGGTTTACTAAAGTGCGTCCCAAATGGCACCCTATTCCCTATGTAGTGCACTACTTTTGACCAGAGCCCGGTATAGGGAATAGGGTGCCATTTGGGACGTATACTATAACATTCAATCCAACGTGACCGGATCGCTCTGAAGAATGACTATAATCCAGTTTTTAATCCGTTCTTCCATCACCACAAGGTGTTAGAGTAGATTCAATTTCTACCCTGACAGGTCAGAGAGATGCCATGACCTCCTCATATGGCCCAAGGTTTTATCTTCTAAAGGTGACTCTTTATTCCCCTAGTCTAAGCTAGCTGGTGCCGTCGCAGCTAGTATCACATTTCATTTATATGTTCTTCTCCAGTTTCTATCCATCAATAGAAAAATATCCATCTTCCTTCAGCTTCAAAGCCATGCTGAGGTGAGCGGTCCTTGACTGGCTATTCACTGACAAACTGCTGCTCTTTTACAGAAAGTACTATCGGAAGACTGGCGTGAATAATTCTGTCTCAGACCGACACTTCTGTTTTTGAACGGAGGTTCTATCTCTCCGGGTTTCTACTGTAAAATGTTGAAATAAACTAGTATCCAGGTAAAACACAGAGATAAGAAAAGGATTAGCAGAATATGTCCAAGGCTGGATCTTCTAGGCTTGGACATATTTTGTGGACCAAGATCTGTCATGCACTTTCCTCTGTTCTTCCACGTTTTTCCTAAAACCCTCCTACCACTCTGTGCCTCAAATAGCAGGAGGGAGAGCAGAGTAGAGCAGAAGAGAGCCAACGCGCAGGAGCCAAATGGGAGCACTTAGGGCCCCAGCCACTGAAGCCTGTAGGGGCCACTGCAAGCTGTTTTTCTGAAAACACAACACAACTTTTGTCCTGTACTAAATCCTTCTGCTACTCCAGGGATCCACTCTGGCATAAACAGGCTGTCTGTAGCACAGCAGCTCATTCTGGATTCTAGCAATGTGTTTAATCAAGCGTTCAGGTTCATACAGACGGAGCGAACTAACTGGAAGGGGAAGCAGAGCTATTTCTGTCAATACAAATAGAGCTCCTGTGGGTCTCAGAGTGAAGTCAACTTTTGAAAGGCCAACAGCCAAATTCGTCAGACCAACAAAAACAAAAAATTTCTGATGGTACAATCTACTTAAAGGGTTGACATTTTAGATGGCAAATTATATATACTTACACACATTATACATCTTAAATCACAAAACGCATGTACTCACTCTTGACAGGACTACTTCCAAGGAGATGTTCTGCGGAGGACCACTTGGCACTGTGTGGGAGAAACAATAGCAAAACATGAGTCTTGAAAATACAAAACACCTTTACAGCATGTGTAACAGACGTGGATGAGTCAAGGCCTATTGCAGTCCTATTGTGATAAAGTAGACTGACTAACATGTAGAGCTTGGCCCACCGTGGGAAACGAACCCACAACCCTTGCGTTGCAAGCGCCATGCTCTACCAACTGAGCTACACGGGGGGGCCAATCTGTCATTCCACTGTCGAGCACTGGACATGAATCATCAAATTGCTCCCCATTTAAGTAATTGAAGTACATCTCCTGTGGAAAAGGTAAATGGTTGAATTAGTCAGAGGGAAGGAAGGAAACAGAGAACTGTTCCTCTTTGACTAGGGGTGGATGTAGTGGCTGTGTCCCAAATTGCACTACTTTTGACCAGGGCCAATATGGCTAAATTCAAAAGCAGTGCACTATATAGGGAAAAGGTTGCCATTTGGGACGAATCCCTAGTCTGAGATCATTTGAGAACAAAGGAAATGGTGGCATTAAAGAGACTCCATTGGGCTTATCTACGACAGGGCCTCTCCAGCCCGGCCAATGGGCACGCAGGATGGAAACGACCCCTTTAGAATCTTTAGAGTGACCTGATTAGGTAACATGATTGACAGGTAACAAGACTGACCTTTCTACAGACATCATCCATCATGACAGTACCCTAAACACTCAGAGATAGAGGCCACATTTACATTTACATTTACATTTTAGTCATTTAGCAGACGCTCTTATCCAGAGCGACTTACAGTTAGTGAGTGCATACATTATTTTTTTATTTTTCATACTGGCCCCCAGTGGGATTCGAACCCACAACCCTGGCGTTGCAAACGCCATGCGCTATCAACTGAGCTACATCCCTGCTGGCCATTCCCTCCCCTACCCTGGACCAATTGTGCGCCGCACCATGGGTCTCCCGGTCGCGGCCGGCTACAACAGAGCCTGGATTCGAACCAGGATCTCTAGTGGCACAGCTAGCACCGCAATGCAGTGCCTTAGACCACTACGCCACTTGACTTTAAACAGCTATTGGTGATCATGAAAATAATTGCCATCACCTGCTATGGGTGTGGGGGGGTTCATGACAAGAAACCTAAAAGCAATTGTTTTAACTGCTTCTGGTTTTGTGAATCATGACGGTGTTAAAGGGATAGTGTGATATTCTGTGAAGGAAGTTTAAGGTAATTTGCTAGCGTACCCATAGACTTCCAGTCATTGCGCTAACGCTAGTTAGCATCGGCTCGCGAAACTACCTCTAACTTCCTTCACACTGCACTCAGAGACATAAAAACGTTATCCACGACTTCATCTGACTCTGGGGAAGTAGAAAAAACGGAATTGCCAGAATCTATCCCTTTAAGCAAGAAGTACTATTACATTTCAACTGTAAAGTATTTACACCCAGTTATTATTATTATTATTCCCATTGTTATCAGTTATCAGCAACAGCTCGATAGTATCAAAGATAGGATTTTTCAAAACAGGTCGCCATAATTCCAGGTTTTGCAGATTAGACTATTCAGCTCATTGACTGGAGAGGTGTAGTGGTTCTGGCAGCACACAGTCCACGGGCGGTGTTGGGTACTGAGGAGGTTGGTGGTGGCATGGCACGTGTGAGGCCAGCCGGGTAGACGTGCATTGGGACCTGAACCACTAGAACGGCACGGAGCCGCCGTGGTGGTACGAGCGAATGGTGTGTGGACTGGCGACGTGTGCGAGGGGAAAGGTCATGAATTACCCTGAAGAGAGAGAAAGGAGAAGCCAGCCGGCAGTAAAGAAAGAGAGAGAGAGAGAGGCGGCAGTGGCTGCAGCCGGCCGGCCCAGTGGTTTGGTTATGACAGCACAAGGAGCATTAATTAAGCAAGAGATAGAAAAGGCGGCTCTTGGGGCTCATTTGAAACATTCAGCAAAGCCACCGCTAATGGGATCTGACAGAAGATACCTTACTGCTGCCCTCTTGACCCTCTCAGCTCTGCACTGAATGTAATACGATGAGACGATCAGGACCTATAAGAGAGTCCTTGGGGCTGGGAGGAGCTGAGAGGAGCTGGGAGGGGCTGAGAGAAGCTGGGAGGGGCTGAGAGGAGCTGGGAGGAGCTGAGAGGAGCTGAGAGGAGTTGAGAGGGGCTGGGAGGAGCTGAGAGGAGCTGGTAGGGGCTGGGAGGAGCTGAGAGAAGGTGAGAGGAGCTGGGAGGAGCTGAGATGAGCTGAGAGGAGCTGAGAGGAGCTGGGAGGGGCTAGGAGGAGCTGAGAGGAGCTGGGAGGGGCTGGGAGGAGCTGAGAGGAGCTGAGAGGAGCTGGGAGGGGCTGGGAGGAGCTGAGAGGAGCTGAGAGGAGCTGGGAGGGGCTAGGAGGAGCTGAGAGGAGCTGAGAGGAGCTGGGAGGGGCTGGGAGGAGCTGGGAGGAGCTGAGAGGAGCTGGGAGGGGCTAGGAGGAGCTGAGAGGAGCTGAGAGGAGCTGGGAGGGGCTGGGAGGAGCTGGGAGGAGCTGAGAGGAGCTGGGAGGGGCTAGGAGGAGCTGAGAGGAGCTGGAAGTAAAAGGAGACCACAAGGCTCCATTTGGCACCTTGCTCTGAACGGAGAGTGACCGAGAGAGAGAGATGGAGAGATGGAGAGAATGACAAAGAGAGAGATAAGAGAGAGTAGTGGGCTAGGCTCTGATCTCAGTGACAGAGAGATGGAGTAGAGATGGAGTAGAGATGGAGTAGAGATGGAGTAGAGATGGATTAGAGATGGAGTAGAGTGGGCTAGGCTCTGATCTCAGTGAGAGAGATGGAGTAGAGATGGAGTAGAGATGGAGTAGAGATGGATTAGAGATGGAGTAGAGATGGAGTAGAGATGGAGTAGAGATGGAGTAGAGATGGAGTAGAGATGGAGTAGAGATGGAGTAGAGATGGAGTAGAGATGGAGTAGAGATGGAGTAGAGATGGAGTAGAGATGGAGTAGAGATGGATTAAAGATGGAGTAGAGATGGAGTAGATATGGATTAGAGATGGAGTAGAGTGGGCTAGGCTCTGATCTCAGTGAGAGAGATGGAGTAGAGATGGAGTAGAGATGGAGTAGAGATAGAGTAGAGATGGATTAGAGATGGAGTAGAGATGGATTAGAGATGGAGTAGAGATAGAGTAGAGATGGATTAGAGATGGAGTAGAGATGGATTAGAGATGGAGTAGAGATGGAGTAGAGATGGAGTAGAGATGGAGTATAGATGGAGTAGAGATGGAGTAGAGATGGAGTAGAGATGGAGTAGAGATGGAGTAGAGATGGAGTAGAGATGGAGTAGAGATGGAGTAGAGTGGGCTAGGCTCTGTATGCCCAGTATGCGCCACAAATGCCAATGTCTTTGCCTGAGTACTGCTGAGGATTGCAGATATGGGGTGTGGTAGAGCACCTCCACCGCTCCCTGTACCCACCTTGTTCACATCAGGAAGAAAAACACACAAACTTTCAGCGATCACAGCGCTTTTCCCCCCTGATCACTGCTCCTCTTAGCCTGCCTTTGATGCCCTTAGTAGTACATGACAAAAACTCTAAGTGAAAAGTCTGTCTGAGCGATGTGCAGTTTGCCCTCCTCTCTCCACATTACCCCACTGACACATCACAGCCAACAGACCAAACATCCGTGGGCTGCATTGTAAATACTTCAAGCTGGTGAGGGTTCATAAAAGGCTGGGCCACTTCAATCCATGAGAATTACCACAGAGCACAGTCATAATCCCACGGTCAACAGTTAACACTTAAATCAATAGCTTGATGTTAGACAGCTAATCACGGTTAATCAACAGGTCTAATTGAAAATCGAGATAGACGGTTCATATTAAAAACTGATCTTTAGTAGCCGAGCATGGCTTCTAGGGTTGGGCGATATCCAGATTTTCATATCGTCATAAAATCCTTCTCTCATCCCGGGATTTATGGTATTACCGTCTTAGTACACAAATAAAACAAGATATTACAAAAAAGCCCATTGGGCATCTATTACCAGAATGCTAACCAAATGAGCAAAAGTACTAGTTCATTTCCATAAAAATAAACGAATTGCAAGACAGGCAATCCAGCTCATAAAGTTATACAAGTATAGATAGTAAGTAGCTACCGAATGTCATTTTTGGTGAGTTTGGACATTTACAAGCGAATGTGCAAATAAACAATGTTTTGACGCATGCTTGTCTGAAGGAAGAACAGTACTGGTTCTGGAGCAGCTGTGTCTGTGTGGAGTCTGGAGTCGCTAGGGCAACGGGCCTGCCTTCTCTGCTTGGAAAAGAGGGGGGAGGAGCAGACTGAGGGGCCGAGAATGGACAGGAGAAAAATGCAAGGAAATGAAGATAGCAGTGGCAGCTGTACAGATAACTCATCCAAAGGGCTTTGACTTTTCAACGCAGCAGATTGATGCCCTGTCTCCTTATTAATTCAGCCACTCACTGAGATAACTAGCAAGTTGAACCATATACACAGCTCACCAGCTCCCGCTTTCTCCTGTTGTGCTGTTTACAAACAAACACGTGACTGGTTCAACTGTTCTGGGGAACTACGGTAAGCTTAATAATGTGAAATAATGTGACAGGTGAAATGAAGAACGCAACCTGCTTTAACTCCTAACGTATTGCACAAGTTGACTGCAGGTATTAACGTAAAAAGTAGCTACAAATATTACAATCTATTTAAAAAGCGTCTAATAAATAGTTTTTGGCGGTATTGACGGTATTGACGGTATTGACGGTATTGACGGTATTGACGGTATTGAAAAACCATCCCGTGGGTATTTCCAAATACCCAGGTATACGGTATATGTGACCGACCGGCTCGATTCCGTCTTATGTAGCAACATTTGAAATTGTGTTTTTTACATTGGATAAAAGTAGAGACTCAGAGCTAGAAAATGGTATATCATACACTACAGTTGAGGAACTATGGGAAAGTTATTCTGCTTTGAAAGTTGATAAACTTGTAACCTCACTTTTGAGAAAATGTCCCTTGAATGTTTTCGTAAACCTACTGGAGAGCTCTTATTTTAGCCCCACCCATCTCTTTAAGGTTTCACATGTGAGGCCATGTACTAAACAACCAAAGATTTCAAGGCTAAAGGCTGGTTTATACTACGGGGTGTGTTCGTAAAATTCAATCTGGAGTGCCAGAGTGAGCTCAGAGTGTTTGTCCGTTTGTAAATTCAGAGTTCGCAAATGCAGTGTTTCGCTCTCGGAGCGTTCAGAGCACTCTGGCCGAGGAGTAGGGTTGATCCGAGCGTTCTGACCTAACAACAGCAGTCAAGCACCCAAGCTAACTGGCTAACTGGCTTAGGCTGTTTTTATGTTGGTGACTGCAACTGTGCTGCTGGCAACAATTTAAGTATGTTTTTTTTTTTGCTGACATTTACTGACACCGGCCATATTCAACGGGTGTTGAGCGTTCGTAAATTCATCAGTTATTCTGCGCTCTGGCACACTCAGACGAGAGTGCTCTGAAATCGGAGTAGATAGCCAGAGTGAATTTACAAACGCACCCTACGTCTATCGACAGTTGTCGCAGTGACATCATGAACATTCTATTGAAATAGTTGCATAGTGGAGTCTTTTGTTTAGACATGTGTAGCTAGCTAGCTAGCTAACTTGAAATGAAAACAAATTTCTGACAAAATTTTGAAACGTGTAATATCTGAAAATGTAGCTAGCTAGACTATCTTACTGGTATACATGGATGGACACTTCTCCCTCTCTGTCACTGATGCCATTGTTACCCTTCATTTGAGACAGGTGTTTTATATCACAGCCTTCTGTGTGTTTTCTTTTCGACTCCCTCTGCATATTTGCAATCAAACGCCAGAATCTTCTCCATCTCCTTAGCTATCATACTCTAATACCACCGGGCATTACACTGATTTCAAAACTCGGTCCTCCAGAAAGTGGAGAGCAACACTTTTGCAGGTCTACTACGTGATATCTTTCAAAAAAAGCTGCGTTAGAAAGGATTACCTACACATACTGACCAGCTCATGTTATAGACAGAAGCGTGCAACATGGCAGACGAATCCGAACTCATCTCTCGGCATATCCAGCCCACCAATTATCTCAGCCAATCATAGCTAGCAGGAAGGTTCCTCTCTTCTTCCATGGCTAAACCAACTAGGCTCGTAATTTAACAACTATATTCGTATTTACAGATGGCATACAAGTTTGTTATTAAGGCACATGAAAGTTCACATGTTCCAGAAGGCATTTGTGCCAAAAAACGCATTTTGATTTAAAAAAGGGTTTACGTTTAAATGTCTCTCCTGTGAAGTAGTGATGCGCGACATACGCCTAGTTTCCTGAAACGATTCACATATACGGTATACCACCAAAGCCTTGTAGCTTCCAGTTTTAGATCCAATTAAAGGTGAGGTTCAGTAGCCTAGAGTAGCTTCTAGTTTTAGATCCAATTAAAGGCGAGGTTCAGTAGCCTAGCGAACAAGCCCCTCTCTGATCCTCCTTTGTGTTAGCAACTTTCTCTCATAGCCCACGACTTCTCCCGGGAGAACCAGCAAGAGGGAAGGGAACTATTGCAACGTCTGTTTCCAGTCAGTCAAAGACTCTGATCCAAATAAGAGACAACATGAAAGAGGCAAATGACTCCAAACTAAATAGTAGAGAGAGAGAGAGAGAGACAGCCCTGAACAGCGCCGGATAAGATGGCTGCCGTTTTACAGCCCTCTAACCATTTGTACTATTATGTGTGTTTTTCCGCGTTATTTTGTAATTTATTTTGTACATAATGTTTCTGCCATCGTCTCTTCTAACCAAAAAGAGCTTCTGGATATCAGGACAGCGATTACTCACCTCGTATTGGACGAAGATTTTTTCTTCAACGAGGCGGCCACGAAGGATATCATACAGACACCCGACAAGGCCCAAATCCCCGTCATTCGCGTGAGGAAGAGACGGAGATATCGTGGACGTAGATCGGGTGCCTTGTAAGGATCCGACGGCGGCCAGTAAACTGCCTCTTCCATCAATCCTATTAGCCAATCTTCAATCATTGGATAACAAATTGGATGACCTAAGATTACGGTTATCCTACCAACGGGACATTAAAAACTGTAATATCTTATGATTCACCGAGTCGTGGCTGAACGCAGCGACAATGATAACATACAGCTAGCGGGCTATACGCTACATCGGCAGGATAGAACGGCTGACTCCCGGTAAGACAAGGGGTGGCGGTCTGTGAATATTTGTAAACAACAGCTGGTGGACAAAATCAAAAACTAAGGAAGTCTCGAGGTTTTGCTCGCCTGAGGTAGAGTATCTTATGATAAGCTGTAGACCACACTATTTACCAAGAGAGTTTTCATCTATATTTTTCATAGCTGTCTATTTACCACCACAAACCAATGCTGGCATTAAGATTGCACTGAATGAGTTGTACAAGGCCATAAATCAACAGGAAAACGCTCATCCAGATGCAGCGCTCCTAGTGGCCGGGGACTTTAATGCAGGGAAACTTAAATCCGTTCTACCTAATTTCTACCAGCATGTTAAATGTGCAACCAGAGGAAAAAAAAACTCTAGACCACCTTTACTCCACACACAGAGACGCATACAAAGCTCTCCCTCGCCCTCCATTTGGCAAATCTGACCATAACTCTATCCTCCTGATTCCTGCTTATAAGCAAAAACTAAAGCAGGAAGCAACAGTGACTCGGTTAATAAAAAAGTGGTCAGATGACGCAGATGCTAAGCTACAGGACTGTTTTGCTAGCACAGACTGGAACATGTTCCGGGATTCTTCAGACAGCATTGAGGAGTACACCACATCAGTCACTGGCTTCATCAATAAGTGCATCGATGATGTCGTCCCCACAGTGACCGTGACGTACATACCCCAACCAGAAGCCATGGATTACAGGAAACATCCGCACTGAGCAAAAGGGTAGAGCTGCCGCTTTCAAGGAACGGGACTCTAACCCGGACGCTTATAAGAAATCCCGCTATGCCCTCCGACGAACCATCAAACAGGCAAAGAGTCAATACAGGGCTAAGATTGAATCGTACTACACTGGCTCTGATGCTCGTCGGATGTGGCAGGGCTTGAAAACTATTACAGACTACAAAGGGAAGCACAGCCGCGAGCTGCCCAGTGACACAAGCCTACCAGACGAGCTAAACCACTTCTATGCTCGCTCGAGGCAAGCAACACTGAAGCATGCATGAGAGCACCAGCTGTTCCGGATGACTATGTGATCACGCTCTCCGTAGCCGATGTGAGTAAGACTTTTAAGCAGGTCAACATTCACAAGGCCGCAGGGCCAGACGGATTACCAGGACGTGTACTCCGAGCATGTGCTGACCAACTGGCAAGTGTCTTCACTGACATTTTCAACATGTCCCTGACTGAGTCTGTAATACCAACATGTTTCAAGCAGACCACCATAGTCCCCGTGCCCAAGGACTCTAAGATAACCTGCCTAAATGACTACCGACCCGTAGCACTGACATCTGTAGCCATGAAGTGCTTTGAAAGGCTGGTCATGGCTCACATCAACACCATTATCCCAGAAACCCTAGACCCACTCCAATTTGCATACTGCCCCAACAGATCCACAGATGATGCAATCTCTATTGCACTCCACACTGCCCTTTCCCACCTGGACAAGAGGAACACCTACGTGAGAATGCTATTCATTGACTACAGCTCAGCATTCAACACCATAGTGCCCTCTAAGCTCATCACTAAGCTAAGGATCCTGGGACTAAACACCTCCCTCTGCAACTGGATCCTGGACTTCCTGACGGGCCGCCCCCAGGTGGTAAGGGTAGGTAACAACACATCTGCCACACTGATCCTCAACACATCTGGCCCCCCTACCGCTGCGGAAGCACAGTTCCCGCTCAGCCCAGTCAAAAATGTTCGCTGCTCTGGCACCCCAGTGGTGGAACAAGCTCCCTCATGATGCCAGGACAGCGGAGTCACTCACCAGAGACACTTGAAACCCACCTCTTTAAGGAATACCTGGGATAGGATAAAGTAATCCTTCTACCCCCCCTTACCCCACCCCCAAAAAAATTAAAAAATTAAAAAATATTGTAAGGTGGTTGTCCCACTGGCTATCATAAGGTGAATGCACCAATTTGTATGTCGCTCTGGATAAGAGCGTCTGCTAAATGACGTAAATGTAAATGTAAAATGTATGATGAAACAGAAGTCAGTTTGTATAGATCTATCAGGAATCACAACAGAGCAGGGTCTGTATCTATCCATCCTCTCATATAATTTTATTCAGTGTGATTGTTCAAGCCACTCCTACTCTCCGACACTTAATACAAACAGGTCCTGTATATTAATAAGTCTCCTATCTGCAGGCAGGTACTGTAGAAAATGTCCTGGGGAGGCAGCCACTTGCCGTTTTAGTAATTATATTTCTATGGGGGAATACAGCCCCTCTGCAGGTAGGTAGTTTGTGTTCTGGAGGATATAGGGGAATAGGACCCTATCTGCAGGTAATGTAGCGTAGACTGCTTTCTGGAGGATACAGGGGAATAGGACCCTATCTGCAGGTAATGTAGCGTAGACTGCTTTCTGGAGGATACAGGGGAATAGGACCCTATCTGCAGGTAATGTAGCGTAGACTGCTTTCTGGAGGATACAGGGGAATAGGACCCTATCTGCAGGTAATGTAGTGTAGACTGCTTTCTGGAGGATACAGGGGAATCGGTCCACTTTCTGCAGGTAATGAAGCGTAGGAAATGTTCCTGGGGAGGCAGCCAATGGAACAAGTGAATAGGCAATGTTCTAAAGGGAGCCATCCAATGGAACGAGAGCTGCTGCTGCGGGTCCCAGGGGACTGTCTTCGTGACTAATTGAATCTGCAGATTGAGGGGACTGTGGGCGAGTCCCAAATGTCACCCTATTCTCTCTATAGTGCACTACTTTTGAACAGAACCCCTATGGGTCTTGGTCTAAAGTAGTGCACTACATAGGGAATAGGGTGACATTTGGCACACGGGCCCGATTCTTTAAGAGCGCTGGAGCAGTGCTAGGTAATCAGACCGTTCCAACGCGGTGCCATGTGGGCTGTCAGAGTTGAGTGACACCGCCGGAAATTGATTAACAAGAAAATAGAGTGTATGAATGCATACACTGGATGCGTCCCAAATGGTAACCCTATTCCCTACATAGTGCTTTCGGCCTGGTCAAACGTAGTGCAGTATACACAATGGGGGCGCCATTTGGGACGTATACACCGACTGGTGACATGCAGGCAGCTCATGTGTGTCAAATGCAATGAGATAATTAATAAAGGATCAACTGTGTCATTAATTCTTGATTAAGTTTCATTCATTATGAGGCTGTTTATCCCACTGCAATCAGAAGGGAAATGTATGAAAGGCACAGTATGACTTTCAGTAAACACACAGTGAACCCAGCAAGGGGTCTATTCGTTTGGGCACAAAACGGAAGACAACAGACTGAAATAGAGAAATACTTCCTGGGACATGTCCAATAAGAACCACTGGGGGTTAAGAATGAGAATAGTCCCTGTCAGGGAACCAATGAGAGTGAGTGAAAACACACAGTAATCCAATGAGAGTGAGCGTCGTACCATCAGACAGCGTGGTGATGCTCATGTCCTCTGTGGTGACCCCAGGGCCGTAGCGGTTCAACGCCAGGACACATAACGAGTACTCTGTGAACTTCTGAAGTCCCTCCATCTTATAACTCTGCCCGTTCACCTCCACACTCTGAAATAGAGAGAGATAGATAGAGATAGAGAGAGAAAGAGAGAGAGAGAGCGAAAGAGAGAGAGAGAGCGAAAGAGAGAGAGAAAGAGAGAGAGAGAGAGAGAGAGAGAGAGAGAGAGAGAGAGAGAGAGAGAGAGAGAGAGAGAGGGACAGAGAGAGAGAGAGAGAGAGAACACATACCTCTTTACAATAACGACCTGACTGCATGTAATGCATAGCAAATTAATTCTGAGTAAACAGCATATGAATGATCAGAAAACACATTAGCCATTCATTCACATTAGCCATAAAATGTCAAGTCTATATCAAGTAGCACATGTAAGTATTTATTCATGACAGAAGATGACTCATTAAACACTCTGTGCCTCATATAGCCACATTATTAAAATATACTGTAGGCCTCTCCACCATTCTCATATAGACACATACCAAGAGTTATCCATTTAAATATACAATAACAGTCATTGACATGTATATATATGTACTGTCTGCTTGTATTGTTTTAATGAAATTGTCAAACCCAATAAATCCTCTCTTCTATCATGTGATGGTAAGTACAGTAGCAGTCAGACAGAATGTTTCATTTCAGCCGGATCATCTTTAGGAGGGAGGGAGGGAGGGAGGGAGGGGGAGAGGGGGACGGAGATATGGGGGAGGGAGAGAGGGAGGGAGAGAGGGGGAGAGGGAGGGAAGGAAGGAAGGAGGGTGGGAGGGAGGGAGGGAGAGAGCGAGAGAGGGAGAGAGAGAGAAAATGAGAGAGAGTGAGAGGCAGAGAGATAGAGAGAGAGAAAGAAAGAAAGACAAAGAGAGACAAAGAGAGAGAGAGAGGGAGAGAGAGAGAGAGAGAGAGAGAGAGAGAGAGAGAGAGAGAGAGAGAGAGAGAGAGAGAGAGAGAGAGAGAGAGAGAGAGAGAGAGAGAGAGAGAGAGAGAGAGAGAGAGAGAGAGAGAGAAAGAAAGAAAGAGGCACTGTATTGGTGAAGGTGTAAACTTGGCAGTAGAAAACCTAAACAGTATATTTGACCTCTCAGCTTCCCTATCAAATCAAAAAAATTCAAGCAGACAACCTATAAATTAACAACAATGGCAAATGGTTTGATGAAGAATGCAAAGACCTAAGAAAGAAATTGAGAAACCTATCCAACCAAAAACATAGAGACCCAGAAAAACCTGAGCCTACACTTTCACTATGGTGAATCACTAAAATAATACAGAAATACACTACGGAAAAGTAAGGAACAGCACGTCAGAAATCAGCTCAATGTAATTGAAGAATCCATAGAATCTAACCACTTCTGGGAAAATTGGAACACACTAAACAAACAACAACATGAAAAGTTATCTATCCAAAACTGAGATGTATGGATAAACCACTTCTCCAATCTTTTTGGCCCTATAACAAAGAATAAACAGCAAAAACACACACAATTCTTTCCACAGGGCCGTGGGGTGAGACAGGGATTCAGCTTAAGCCTCACCCTCTTCAACATACACTACCAGTTAAAAGTTTGGACACACCTACTCATTCAAGGGTTTTTCTGTATTTTTACTATTTTTTACATTTTAGAATAATAGTGAAGACATCAAAACTATGAAATACCACATATGGAATCATGTAGTAACCAAAAAAGTGCCTTGATGACAACTTTGCACACTCTTGGCATTCTCTCAACCAGCTTCATGAGGTAGTCACCTGGAATGCATTTCAATTAACAGGTGTGCCTTCTTAAAAGTTAATTTGTGGAATTTATTTCCTTCTTAATGCATTTGAGCCAATCAACTTGTGTTGTGACAAGGTGGGGGGGTTGGGGGGGGGTATACAGAAGATAGCCCTATTTGGTAAAAGACCAAGTCCATATTATGGCAAGAACAGCTCAAATAAGCAAAGAGAAACGACAGTGCATCATTACTTTAAGACATGAAGGTCAGTCAATATGGAACATTTCAAGAACTTTGAAAGTTTCTTCAAGTGCAGTCGCAAACACCATCAAGCTCTATGATGGCAGAATACTGACTGACCCAAAATTAAGGAAAGCTTTGACTATGTACAGACTCAGTGAGCATAGCCTTGCTATTGAGAAAGGCCACCGTAGGCAGACCTGGCTCTCAAGAGAAGACAGGCTATGTGCACACTGCCCACAAAATGAGGTGGAAACTGAGCTGCACTTCCTAACCTCCTGCCAAATGTATGACCATATTAGAGACACATATTTCTCTCAAATTACACAGACCCACAAAGAATTCGAAAATTCCAATTTTGATAAACTCCCATACAGTGAGGGAAAAAAGTATTTGATCCCCTGCTGAGTTTGTACGTTTGCCCACTGACAAAGAAATGATCAGTCTATAACTTTAATGGTAGCTTTATTTGAACAGTGAGAGACAGAATAACAACAAAAAAATTCAGAAAAATGCATGTCAAAAATGTTATAAATTGATTTGCATTTTAATGAGGGAAATAAGTATTTGACCCCCTCTCAATCAGAAAGATTTCTGGCTCCCAGGTGTCTAGTATACAGGTAACGAGCTGAGATTAGGAGCACACTCTTAAAGGGAGTGCTCCTAATCTCAGTTTGTTACCTGTATAAAAGACACCTGTCCACAGAAGCAATCAATCAATCAGATTCCAAACTCTTCACCATGGCCAAGACCAAAGAGCTCTCCAAGGATGTCAGGGACAAGATTGTAGACCTACACAAGGCTGGAATGGGCTACAAGACCATCGCCAAGCAGCTTGGTGAGAAGGTGACAACAGTTGGTGCGATTATTCGCAAATGGAAGAAACACAACATAACTGTCAATCTCCCTCGGCCTGGGGCTCCATGCAAGATCTCACCTTGTGGAGTTGCAATGATCATGAGAACGGTGAGGAATCAGCCCAGAACTACACGGGAGGATCTTGTCAATGATCTCAAGGCAGCTGGGACCTTAGTCACCAAGAAAACAATTGGTAACACACTACGCCGCGAAGGACTGAAATCCTGCAGCGCCCACAAGGTCCCCCTGCTCAAGAAAGCACATATACAGGGCCGTCTGAAGTTTGCCAATGAACATCTGAATGATTCAGAGGAGAACTGGGTGAAAGTGTTGTGGTCAGATGAGACCAAAATGGAGCTCTTTGACATCAACTCAACTCGCCGTGTTTGGAGGAGGAGGAATGCTGCCTATGACCCCAAGAACACCATCCCCACCGTCAAATATGGAGGTGGAAACATTATGCTTTGGGGGTGTTTTTCTGCTAAGGGGACAGGACAACTTCACCGCACCAAAGGGACGATGGACGGGGCCATGTACTGTCAAATCTTGGGTGAGAACCTCCTTCCCTCAGCCAGGGCATTGAAAATGGGTCGTGGATGGGTATTCCAGCATGACAATGACCCAAAACACACGGCCAAGGCAACAAAGGAGTGGCTCAAGAAGAAGCACAGTGGCCTAGCCAGTGGCCTAGCCAGTCTCCAGACCTTAATCCCATAGAAAATCTGTGGAAGGAGGTGAAGGTTCGAGTTGCCAAACGTCAGCCTCGAAACCTTAATGACTTGGAGAAGATCTTCATAGAGGAGTGGAACAAAATCCCTCCTGAGATGTGTGTAAACTTGGTGGCCAACTACAAGAAACGTCTGACCTCTGTGATTGCCAGCAAGGGTTTTGCCACCAAGTACTAAGTCATGTTTTGCAGAGGGGTCAAACACTTATTTCCCTCATTAAAATGCAAATCAATTCATAACATTTTTGACATGCGTTTTTCTGGATCTTTTTGTTGTTATTCTGTCTCTCACTGTTCAAATAAACCTACCATTAAAATTATAGACTGATCATGTCTTTGTCAGTGGGCAAACGTACAAAATCAGCAGGGGATCAAATACTTTTTTCCCTCACTGTATGTGTGTGTGTGTGTGTGTGTGGGTGTGTGTATATGTGTGTAATTGTGTGTGTATGTGTGTGTGTGTGTGTGTGTGTGTGTGTGTGTGTGTGTGTGTGTGTGTGTGTGTGTGTGTGTGTGTGTGTGTGTGTGTGTGTGTGTATGTGTGTTATGTGTGTATATGTGTGTGTGTGTATATGTGTGTGTGTGTGAAGAGAAAGTGTATAATACAATCAATAGAGCAAAGTCCACTTAACTCCAGGTTATAACATCTAAAGCCCTGGATCACGTTATCAGCTTTACTGAGATGACCTAAAAGAGCTGTCAAATAATAATGAAATAATGAAAACGGCAGACATAAAAGCATTTTGACAGTTTACAAAAATAATAAGATTGTGATGGTCAGTGTCAGTGGCTTCTACACTGAGTATACCAAACATTAAGAACACTTTCCTGACATGTTGACTCCAATGCTTCCCACCGTTGTGTCAAGTTGGCTGGATGTCCCTTGGGTGATGGACCATTCTTGATACACACGGAAAACTGTTGAGAGTGAAAAACCCACCAGCATTGCAGTTCTTGACACAAACTGGTGCACCCTCTGATTGGCACACAAACACAATCCATTTCCCAATTGTCTCAAGGCTTAAAAATCATTCCATAACCTGTCTCCTCCCTTCCATACCAGCAGCTTAACACCCTGCATCCCACTGCAGGCTTGCCTCTGAAGCTAAGCAGGGTTGGTCCTGGATGGGAGACCAGATGCTGCTGGAGGACCAGTAGGAGGCACTCTTTCCTCTGGTCGAAATAAAAAAATATCCCAGGGGCCTCCCAAGTGGCACGGTGGGCTAAGGCACTGCATCACAGTGCTAGAGGTGTCACTACAGACCCGGGTTTGATCCCAGGCTGTGTCGCGACCGGGAGACCCATGAGGCGGTGCACAATTGGCCCAGTGTCGTCTGGGTTAGGGGAGGGTTTGGCTGGCTGGGATGTCCTTGTCCCATTGTGCTCTAGCGACTCCTTGTGGCGGGCCTGGGCGCATGCACGCATGACTTTGGTCACCAGCTGTACGGTGTTTCCTCCGACACGTTGGTGCTTCCGGGTTAAGCGAGCAGTGTGTCAAGAAGCAGCTTGGCAGGGTTGTGTTTTTGGAGGACGCATGGCTCTTGACCCGTCGCCTCTCCCGAGTCTGTACGGGAGTTGCAGCGATGGGACAAGACCAAGCTTTAATTCTGCTAATGACTTTACTACTTTCATAGAAAGTGGATAGAACTTAGTACTGGCCCTGTGCGTTCTCAGATTAACTCATTTGACCCGAGAGCTATGTTAGCTCTTCTATCTGTGTCAGGTGGGCTGACGTTGATTGGACCAGGAAAGCCATGTACCTGTTCCTTGCCAGAGGGTGTCTCGGTCCAGAGCAGTCTGTACCCCAGCAGGGGACCGTTGGCGTAGGCTGGGGCGTCCCAGGAGGCCTGGATGGAGGTGGGGGAGATGGACTCTACCTGGAGGTTCTCCACCGGCCCAGGGACCTTCACTGCTTGGACAGGAAGACATGATCAGATCAGAACGAGACATACATCAGACACACAGATTCACACACAAATCATAGATCACACACACACACACACACACACACACACAAACACACACGTATAGATACATGGAGAACAGGAGAGCTAAACAGAATTCCCTTTCTGCTAAATTGGGGTGCGTCCAAGGCATCACCAGTTCATTACTAGGAAGCTACTCTCCTGCATTAGAACACCAGTTCATTACTAGGAAGCTACTCTCCCGCATTAGAACACCAGTTCATTACTAGGAAGCTACTCTCCCGCATTAGAACACCAGTTCATTACTAGGAAGCTACTCTCCCGCATTAGAACACCAGTTCATTACTAGGAAGCTACTCTCCCGCATTAGAACACCAGTTCATTACTAGGAAGCTACTCTCCGCATTAGAACACCAGTTCATTACTAGGAAGCTACTCTCCCGCATTAGAACACCAGTTCATTACTAGGAAGCTACTCTCCCGCATTAGAACACCAGTTCATTACTAGGAAGCTACTCTCCGCATTAGAACACCAGTTCATTACTAGGAAGCTACTCTCCCGCATTAGAACACCAGTTCATTACTAGGAAGCTACTCTCCCGCATTAGAACACCAGTTCATTACTAGGAAGCTACTCTCCGCATTAGAACACCAGTTCATTACTAGGAAGCTACTCTCCCGCATTAGAACACCAGTTCATTACTAGGAAGCTACTCTCCTGCATTAGAACACCAGTTCATTACTAGGAAGCTACTCTCCTGCATTAGAACACCAGTTCATTACTAGGAAGCTACTCTCCCGCATTAGAACACCAGTTCATTACTAGGAAGCTACTCTCCCGCATTAGAACACCAGTTCATTACTAGGAAGCTACTCTCCCGCATTAGAACACCAGTTCATTACTAGGGAAGCTACTCTCCCGCATTAGAACACCAGTTCATTACTAGGAAGCTACTCTCCGCATTAGAACACCAGTTCATTACTAGGAAGCTACTCTCCCGCATTAGAACACCAGTTCATTACTAGGAAGCTACTCTCCCGCATTAGAACACCAGTTCATTACTAGGAAGCTACTCTCCGCATT